>NC_058507.1:21928855-22051362 GCF_020382885.2 Scatophagus argus
AGCTGCACCTGGGCCCAGTGCAGTGCCTTTAAAGGGCCTCTGGTCTTCAGTCTGGCGTGCTCCTCCTTCCTTGGTTCACACGCGCCATGTGATTGCTGCGGTGTTGCAGGCTTTCGGTTTATCTTTTTGGTTTATTTGGTTTTTGCATCCATACACCTACCCATCACCATGCATGCCTACACTACTGATACTGATTATGGTTATTATGATTTGGTGTTTTGTGATATTTTGTAATAAATCTAGCTTATTTGGAGTTATCCTCGTCTCTGCTCCCGTTTTTGGTTGCAGCCTTTTAGCCGGGTTGAAACATGTTGACTGTTGTTTAACTTCAACGTTACTTGTGATGATGATCTCAGACACTTCAAAGCCATCTGTGAAAATGTCTTTGGATGTCAGGAACATCCAAGATATGGGTGAATATGAAGTCTGAGACTTCAGTTCCATCTGTGAAAAAGTCGTCATAAAACGTCAAAGTCATCGGTATCCATGATGTCAGAGACTTCAAAGCCATGTGTGAAAATGTAATTGACTGTTATTTAACTTGAATGTTTTTTGTGATCATGATGTCAGAGACTTCAAAGCGATCTGTGAAAATGTCTTTGTTGTTTTACGTCAATTGTTCTTCTGATGATGATCTCAGACACTTCAAAGCCATCTGTGAAAATGTCTTTGGATGTCAAGAACATCCAAGATATGGGTGAATATGAAGTCAGAGACTTCAGTTCCATCTGTGAAAAAGTCGTTGTCATAAAACGTCAAAGTCATCGGTATCCACGATGTCAGAGACTTCAAAGCCATGTGTGAAAATGTTGTTGACTGTTGTTTAACTTCAATGGTACTTGTGATGATGATCTCAAACACTTCAAAGCCATCTGTGAAAATGTCTTTGGATGTCAAGAACGTCCACGTTATGGGTGACTATGAAATCTGAGACTTCACTTCCATCTATGAAAAAGTCGTCGTCATAAAACGTCAAAGTTATCGGTGTCCATGATGTCAGAGACTTCAAAGCCATGTGTGAAAATGTATTTGACTGTTGTTTAACTTCAATGGTACTTGTGATGTTGAACTCAAACACATCAAAGCGATCTGTGAAAATGTCTTTGTTGTTTTACTTCAATTGTTCTTGTGATGATGATCTCAGACACTTCAAAGCCATCTGTGAAAACGTCTTTGGATGTCAAGAACATCCAAGATATGGGTGAATATGAAGTCAGAGACTTCTGTTCCGTCTGTGAAAAAGTCGTCATAAAACGTCAAAGTCATCGGTATCCATGGTGTCAGAGACTTTAAAGCCATGTGTGAAAATGTAATTGACTGTTATTTAACTTCAATGTTTTTTGTGATCATGATGTCAGAGACTTCAAAGCAATCTGTGAAAATGTCTTTGTTGTTTTACGTCAATTGTTCTTCTGATGATGATCTCAGACACTTCAAAGACATCTGTGAAAATGTCTTTGGATGTCAAGAACATCCAAGATAAGGGTGAATATGAAGTCAGAGACTTCAGTTCCATCTGTGAAAAAGTTGTCATCATAAAACGTCAAAGTCATCGGTATCCACGATGTCAGAGACTTCAAAGCCATGTGTGAAAATGTTGTTGACTGTTGTTTAACTTCAATGGTACTTGTGATGATGATCTCAGACACTTCAAAGCCATCTGTGAAAATGTCTTTGTCTGTTATAGATCATCCAAGTAGTAAGTGACTATGAAGTCGGAAACTTCAAAGCCATCTGTGAGAATGTCGTTGACTGGTATAGAAATTCAATGGTATTGGTGATGATGATGTCAGAGACTTCAATGCAATCTGTGAGAATGTCGTTGACTGGTATAGAAATTCAAACTTATTCGTAATGGTGATGTCAGAAACTTCAATGCAATCTGTGAAAATGACTTCAGATGTCAAGAACGTCCAAGTTATGGGTGACTATGAAGTCTGAGACTTCAGTTCCATCTGTGAAAAAGTTGTCGTCATAAAACGTCAAAGTTATCGGTGTCCATGATGTCAGAGACTTCAAAGCCATCTGTGAAAATGTAATTGACTGTTATTTAACTTGAATGTTTTTTGTGATCATGATGTCAGAGACTTCAAAGCGATCTGTGAAAATGTCTTTGTTGTTTTACATCAATTGTTCTTCTGATGATGATCTCAGACACTTCAAAGCCATCTGTGAAAATGTCGTTGACTGTTGTTGAACTTCAATGGTACTTGTGATGATGAACTCAGACACTTCAAAGCCATCTGTGAAAATGTCTTTGACTATTAAAGACTGTCCAAGTTATACGTGACTATGAAGTCAGACACTTCAAAAGTGTCTGTGAAAATGTCGTTGGATGTCTAGACCGTCCACGTTATGAGCTACTATGAAGTCAGAGACTTCAGTTCCATCTGTGAAAAAGTCGTCATCATAAAACGTCAAAGTTATCCGTGTCCATGATGTCAGAGACTTCAAAGCCATGTGCGAAAATGCATTTGACTGTTGTTTAACTTGAATGTTTTTTGTGATCATGATGTCAGAGACTTCAAAGTCATGTGTGAAAATGTCTTTGGATGTCAAGAACATCCAAGATATGGGTGAATATGAAGTCAGAGACTTCAAAGCCATCTGTGAAAATGTTGTTTGTGACGACCCCTCCACACCTCTAGTTGTGCTGTGGTCGTTCTTTATGTTCTGCTTTGCAGGGGACATCTTTAGCTGATGAGCTGCACCTGGGCCCAGTGCAGTGCCTTTAAAGGGCCTCTGGTCTTCAGTCTGGCGCGCTCCTCCTTCCTTGTTTCACACGCGCCATGTGATTGCTGCGGTGTTGCAGGCTTTCGGTTTATCTTTTTGGTTTATTTGGTTTTTGCATCCATACACCTACCCATCACCATGCATGCCTACACTACTGATACTGATTATGGTTATTATGATTTGGTGTTTTGTGATATTTTGTAATAAATCTAGCTTATTTGGAGTTATCCTCGTCTCTGCTCCCGTTTTTGGTTGCAGCCTTTTAGCCGGGTTGAAACATGTTGACTGTTGTTTAACTTCAACGTTACTTGTGATGATGATATGATATAACTCTTTGTGGTCTTTATTTACTTTATTTGATTTTCCAGTTTTAAGTTATTATTCCACTGATAACATCCACAAATAGCAGTAGGTAGTAGTAGCCACAAATTGCAGTAGGTTGCAGTAGGTTATAAACCTATAGAATAAAAAAGGCTATGATGTAAACAGCAATATTGAAAGCCAAGTAAGCATTATTAAGCATTTTAAATAGCACAATATAAATAGTGTGTTAATTGAATGACCAAGCAAAGTACATTAACATTAAACTTTGTATTGCCACACACAAACCACAATGCATACATATTAAATCAATAGCCTAAAAGTGCTGTCCTAAATGCAACCAGTGAATGTAGTTTTAAATAATAAAGCAGAGCATAGCAATTCATTATTAGTATTAACCGACTGAATACATTACCCAGCCTGCATTGCGAGCGGGAATACAACCAATTACAAGCAACTACGTCACCCAACCAGCACCGCAAAATAGGAAGTGTACTCATGTGACGGTGAAAGCGCTACAATTCAAAATTCAGACACGGATACTATGAAACCGGCAACGTTAATCAACAGACCGCTAAGAATGTTTTATCAGCGTGACCAAAGTAACAGTTGTCAAACACATGAACCGCATCACGGCAGCACAGCGGCAACACAAACAACAGACAAACTTAAACCGCAGCTGAAAGAATGTGAACAGCAGCTTACCGGTGGCGCATCTCTCCTGACGAGACAACATGCCAAACTAGTGCTCGTACCCTCTTATAGCTCGTGCTCGTTCATTACCGGATTCTAGTTTGCCGCTATTGGATTACTACTATTACGTTTCAACTGTTTACTGGCCCATGCTTCAGCCAGGTAAGTGAACCTCCCACTTGCTCACCTGTTACCACTAATCACCTAATCACCCGTGGCTTTCCCGTGTCTCACCCGCAACCTAGCGAACGCAACACGCTGTGTTAAAGGCTTATGAGTTAGTTCCAGAGGCCTACCGTAGGAAGTTTAGAGCTTGGGAGAAATCCACCAGTCAGAGTCATATGGAATTTGCCAGAGATTTAGTTACCTTTTTTAACCGGTGGTGCAATTCATTAAAGATAGATAGTTATGTTGCTCTGTGTGACTTGATTGTTTTGGAACAATTTAAAAATTCTGTCCCCAGCCACATCGCTGTATATATAAGTGAGCACAAGGTGAAGACTGCCACTGAGGCTGCTGCTTTGGCTGACGAGTATGTGCTGACACACAGGGGTGACCGAGTCTCCAGGATCTCAGAGGGGGGTGGTATGCGTCGTAATCCAGGTAGATGGGAGGAGAGGCCTCCACAACGCCCCGGTAAGTTTGAACATGCCCCACGAGGTCAGATGTGTTTTGACTCTTCAAAGATATGTAACTTCTGTAGGGGAAGAGGGCACTGGAAAGCTGATTGCCCAAAAGTTAATGCTAAAAGGGGAGTTGTTGGAGGTCAGGCAAATTCAGCTGCTTGTGCAGTTTCTGTGGAACCTGTTTTTGCTTCACAGGCCAACCAGATGGATGTTGGAGAACCCAGTAATTTGGAAAAAAATGACTTTTCTGCCTTTGTGTCTGATGGCTGGGTCTCTCTGGGTAAAGGTAATGTCAGGGTCCCTGTCAAAATTTTGAGGGACACTGCAGCATGTGATTCCTATATTTTGGACTCAGTGCTGCCATTTTCTGATAATTCCAATACTGGAGACTTTGTTTTAATGCGGGGGATGGGGATAAATGTTGTTCCTGTTCCTTTGCATTCTGTGGTTCTTAACTGTGGTTTGGTCCAGGGTGAGGTTGCTCTTGGTGTTCGACCTGCGCAGCCTATTGAAGGAGTGGATGTTATCCTTGGTAACGGCCTGGCGGGTAGTCGAGTGTGGCCTGTTAGGCCACCTCCTCCAATCGTGTCTTCGACACCTACTGTGTCTGTTGACCTGGATGAGAATGCTCAGTGTTTTCCGGAAGTGTTTGCAGCCTGTGCCGTGACGCGAACTGGGAGTCGTGCCAAGGAAGAATTTAAGTTGAATGACGGAGAGGTGAGTGAGGTGGATATGGTTGTTGTTGTATTGCATACACAGCATGAATACTTGTTCATTTGTGTTCTTTTCATGTTAAAACTAATACATCACCAAAAGGTAATTTTTCATACCTCTTTTCACTCAACTTTAGAAGGGGTGCAAGTAGGCATATAGATAGGCCTACTGTTTCGGATTTTATGGTCGTTCACTGTTGCCATTTCACAGTTTTCCTCTGTGATTTTTTTTTACAGTGTGACAAATCAATTTTCAAAGGTAAGTTTAGATCAAGTCTTGATAATTATATGACTTCAATGAATAACATTTATCACAGAAACAGTTACACACTGTAACCAATTTTTGTGTTTGTTTTTAAGCATTTCTTTGTATACAAATTTCAGCCTGAACAATTAATGCAATATACAATATACAAGCAAAACTAACAAGAATCCTGTCATGTTACAGGGATACCTTTACTCTTATCATTGTTTGATTATTTTTTACGCTATGGAATGACACATTGTATTTGATGCTTTTTCATTTTATGTTTTTCAACTAACTGACTATGTTCTGTTTTTTTCCCCTACATTCCCTGATGAAGGTAACTGAAGGCCTTTTCCACATTGCTGTAAACCAGCTAGCGATGGGAAATACCATCTACATACTTAACCACTACACAGCAGATGTGATTCTCTTTGGGCCGGCACAGCTTGTCCAAGGTAATCTGTATGTCTGAACTATAGTGCAGGGATTTAATTTGTGTGTGTGTGTGTGTGTGTGTACAGTGGATGACATTGTACGTGTTCATGGAAGATAAATTAAGAATCAGTTGAAATTATTATTTCTCACACTGTATGCCAAAAAAAGAGATACATTAGCAGCATTTAATATTAATGGAAACATTGCTATGTACCATATATTTAACATATTTAAGGATGGTTCATGACACAGATTTCCTTAATGTTTACATTCTTTCACAGGAGAACTTTGAGAATTACCAGGCTGTTGTGTCCTTTGTAAATATTAACAATGTCCACTGGAAGTTTCTGGTTAGTAGATAACTCCTGTATATACTCTGAGAATGTGTATTTTTGTCTTAAAGATGTCAACAGTATTTCTGTAATTAAATTACGTCTTTTTAATTTCAGTACCGAAGTGCAGTCAAACAAACAGTATTTCTGGTGGATCCTGCACCAGGTTCCACAGAAGAGGAGGATTCAAAACTGGCAGCAAAAAGAATCTGGTATTTATTCTTCCAGTTTCTCAGTGTTACGCCCTTTATGTCAGTGGCCATTTGGCTTAGCATGTGTGGTGTTGTCACAGTGTTACAGTGGCCCCTAGCTGTGTCGTCTTGTGCTTTTAGTGTCAGTTGTTGCCACTGTTCATGTATTGAGCAGTTCTCTTTGGTTGCTGTAAATCAAACTGACAGCCAGAGTGTGTAACCTTTCGCTATTTATACAGTGCTGCAATATATTTTGACTGTTCACTGTTGTCAATTGTGTTGTGAGTTAACAGTCATGATGCGTTGTGTTGTTCTGTGTGACTGTGTTTATGTAGACATGTCATGTAATTGTATAAGAGGGAAAGAGGTCAAAAATTTGCTTTGTATTTTGGTGAATGATGTACTATCATTCAGAATATATTTTGGACACAGTTACAAATTAATTCTTATGTTTCCAAGTTTCTCTGCTTTATCAAAAATTACAATATGTTATTTCACAATTCACAAACAGTGACTACCTGAAAATGAGGAGAACCTGCCATGGAAAAACAGAGTGGGTGGACATCAAATGGAAAGGAGGAGTTCTGACCCATCCTGTTCAGCAGGACAGCACTAGCTGTGGGGTCACTGTCACCTTGGTAAGTGATTTCTAATTGAATAATCAATAAATATCTAAAGTTATTTTCAAATGTCTTAATTAACTTATTTATCTTCTGTAACTGCAGTCTACATTTTCGTTAAACTGAATTTAATCCATGAAATTTTCTTTATGTATTTATTAGATAATTCTATAACTGAGTGAATAGGAGTTACTTGGGATAATGTCGGCATATGATGTTTTTCTTACTTGTTTGTACTTAGATGGCAAGGGCAGTGATTGAAGCCTTCCCAGCTATTCCTGTAATGACATTTGGAACATCCAGAAAGGAAATGGCCAACCTAAATGCAACTTTGTCAGGAGTTTGATCAGGACTTAACCCATGTATGGTGTTCAGGTCTGTGGGACCTGTTTTCATTTTTTATCATCAGAAAAATTATACTATTAATTATTTTTTCAAACTCAGACTCACTGGCCTTTGATCAATTTAAGTGTGGAAATTGTAGGTCCTGTGTACCTCTGTCCTCCTGTTCCCGCATAAAGTCCCGCAAAAATTTCAAGCACCAACACCCATCTGCTCTCACATTCCCGCACATTTTGCCCTCTGTTTTTTGGGAACCAACCTTTATTTGCTCATACTCTATACCAGCTGCAAATTGGGGGCATGCAGGACACAATAACTGTAGCTTTGCCAGTGTGGTTCCTTATCACAATTGATCAAGATAGCCAAAAGATTCTCTGCTCGGAGGGCCTTGCAGTTAATTTTGGAAGAGAGAGAAGCTTTTGATGATGAAGCTTAGTAGCTTCCTATAATGGCCACAGCTACTGTAATTTCACAATGAAATTCTGAAAACGGTATTATATTGTGAAATATCACAGTTACACATTGTGAAATCCTGGAAATAATTTACAGTGTAACACAGATGTAATGACATGATTTTTGTTTTTGTTTTTTTGCATATGATATAAGGTGGATTATGAAAACATAAGTTCATCTGCTGTCTGAACAGCATCAAACTGAGTAAAACAAGGTGATAAAACAATAAATGAGGACAAAGAGGAAAATTCCTTTTTAAATACAGCTGTGTTTTTTAAAAGTTTTGTTTGAGTTAGGGTTCTGGAATTCTTTCATTCCTCTCCCTTCTTTCCCTTTTTTCTGTGTGTGGCTATGGGTGTGTTTGAGTCTTCTCTGGGATCCAGTCTGAAGCTGAGCTGGGCAGTCCTGATCCTCCTGCCTGTTTACCTGCTCACCTGTTCCTAATTACTACAATCAACTCCATTGTGACTCTACCGCCTTTATAAGACTGATCCCTCCTTTACATCATCACCAGATTGTCCGGCTGCTCTAGTCGTATCAAGATCGGCCAGCTCCCAGCTGTCAAGATTTCCCCTGTGTTTTTTCTTGGCATAATTCTCTGCTGTTATCACTTAGGTTCCCCTGTTTGCTGCCCTCGCTCTGCTCCAGAACCATGCTGCTGGTGTAACTGCTACCAGTTTGCTTTTGCAACGGATGGTAATCAGCATCAGTGGATCCCTTTGTGTACTGAGACCTCTTGCACTCACCTGCTGCCCCACCTTGCCTCTCTTTTGGATCTCACTTGGAGCTTTATGTTGGTTAGACTACTAAGATTCTTGCTTGGTGTAACTTTGGCTCTTTCTTCAGTAAACTTTATTATAAAACATTCCCTCTGGTTTCGAGTGGTCTCAACTTTTGAAACCTTAACAGTTTGATAGATGTATTTTTCAAGCATTCTCCCATTTTCTATCTCATTTTGGTCCACCATTGTTTTCACCTGTTTATATTGCACTCACATGTTCACATCCCTGCAACTGTTGAAGAAAAAAGTGTGAGAGGAAGCCTGTGGGCTATGACCTAGAATTTAAAACAAGCGAATGCCATATCTGCAACAATCAATAGTTTTCTTGACTGTGACAGCACACTGGCAAACACAACTGGTCGGTTTTATATAAATGTGGGTTCTGTAGTCTGAGAACAAAGATGATTCTGGCTAGGATAAAAATTACAGGGCTATGTGGGAGTGACACCTGAGGCAAAATGCAACAATTGTTCTATACAGTGCTACAGTTTACAGATTTATGGGCAAAAGCTGCTGGATTAGTGACCTACATGGAGCTGAAAACCAACTGATCCATGAAATAAATCAAGATAAAGAAATTAAGTGATCTCTGTGGAAGAAGTCCTTGCAGCAACAAAATTAATGACATTCATTTAACATAAAGTAATATTAATTACATATTATAAACTAAATAATATGTGAAAAAAGGAAAAACTGGTTAAATCAACAATTTAATGTAAAAAAATTAAATCTTTGAACTCTTTCAACTGTAAAGACAGCATAAATCAGTTCACAATATCAGGGAAAGGTGAACATTTAACACTCTCGCTGATGTTTGCGGTTCCTTTCAGACATAATATGAGGGCCAACCTGGCTCCGCCTTCAGCAAATCAAACAACCTGCTAGCTTTAATTGTGTGCCTACAGGCAGATACAGGCCTGTAGGCACACAATTAAACAAGACAAACCAATGAAATGGGCACACACATTCATCTCTGATTTGAGTCAGTATCACTCACAGAATAACAACAGGGTAACAACACATGCACAGATATCCCTGAGCTATGGGTGAACGAAAAATCCAGGTACATACTCTGGAGAGCTATTAGCAGTTCTAAGAAACAGTTCAAAGAGACAGTGTATTCATGTTAATCGGGACTCCAACACCAGGAACATGTGGTCTGGACCAAAAACTATACTTCTGTTTTGGACTCTACCAACTGTTGTGAAAAATGGCTGACTCTTTCGCTGTTACATGTAGCAGCTTCACTGATCTTCACCCTTTCATCAACAACAATTTTCAGATGCTGCAGAAACTCTTATCACCAGCTCTGAAAAGCTGTGAACACCTCAGCTTCAGTTAAAATGTACTTACAAAATGCATTAATTGTTCATCACTTCCTATTCAGTTTAAGTCTACAGTACTTTTATTTCTGGTTGCACCAAGAACTTACCAAAGCAGTTAATATGTCTAATTTCTGAGCATCAACACCTTGAGATATAGAGTGAGAGAGTACCAAAGAAACCATTGTGTGAGCCGTAACAGTATTTTCCCTGTCTCCTTAATTTCCTGCTTTGTTTCCTGCTGCATTTTATTGCTATAGGTGCAGCAGAAAAGGTCAATGCTGCCTCAATAAGAGCCAACTACCTTCTTTCCAAGGCATTTGTGCTAATGGCCTGTTTGCATGGTCAGCTTCCTGCATATCACCACTCTCCACTTTGTTCTCAGTGCCCGGGGGTGAGGCCTCCTGTCAGGTTAAATGTAGACAGAAAAGCACTTTGCTGTACAAAATGCTATGATCATCTACATTACATACATTACTTTACAAATTCACCTGTTTCATGCACCGGTCAGTTCAAATATGATTTTTTTCCACTGGAATAAAAAATAAACAGTGTAGTTTCCGATCTGTTTCCGTGTCTGAATTTAATTTAAGGTCAATACTAAATTTCCGTGTCTGAATTTAATTTAAGGTCAATACTAAATTTTTAAATCAAATTAATATAATTAATCAATTCTAGCAGGCTATAACCGATTTAATATGAACACCTTATTACCATATTTAAATCAGCCATAATCCGTGATTTTGCCTCATCCAAAATCTCTAAGTTATTGGTCATCCTGGGGAGAAGGAGGAAACCTTTGCTTCTCAATGAATGCATTAAAAGCACCTTGGTCAGATTACTGCAGGAATGTCAGCACTCAGTTGAAAGTTGAAAGATGGGTCAGGTCAACGGTCATTTGCATAATGTAAGATCACAGTTTTATGCTGACTGTGATGATGAGAGAGTACTGGAGCTGCAGGTTCACATGCATAAATTATGATGTATTGATGCAGCAAAAGTGTTTGTGCACAAGCATGACGGGTAAGAACTGCATCAGTACTCACTGGTGGGATTAAGCAAATATATAATCTGGATTTCCAAAGAGTTAGTTCACTCAGGTCACAAAAAGTATTTTCTCACTTATCTTTAGTAGAACCTGCCATGTAGTAATGAGAAACATGCAAACTTAAACTGATCTGTGCAACAAAACAGTGACACCTTCCATGTTTCTTAGTATGCTTTTGTTTTTGTGCTCAGAACAGGAAGACAGCAACGTCATTATCTAGTTTACTGCCACATTTGACTGTATGCCCCGCCCTGATTAGTTTCAACTATGTCTTTTTCACAAGTGTATACAAGCCCTGCTGTGTCTCTAATCTGTGCCAGTCCATTATTTACCTTTAATGTCATGTTTCCAGCGTTTCCATGTATATTGTGAATCTCTGTTCTTTTGGACTTTTACCTCACTCTTTGACTTTACCTTTGGATTTGGATTTCTTTGCCCTTGATGACTGACCAAAATGTAATATCCAATAAAAACCTATCCAACAAAAAACAGTCCCACAATTCCAGCTTTCATCTCCACTGCAAATCTCAAACATATATACCTCAAAAACTTGGCAAATGAAACTACCTGCAGGCCAGAGCACATTGCACTGGGTGACATGATCCTTCATTGGCCATGCAGTGAGGCATGCTCAGATATATTTAACAGCTGCCCGAGATGAAACAGCAAAAATCCTTAGACTGAGAGGGTGGAAAATTGTATTTCCTGAGGAAAAATAAATTTCCTTAATAAGTCTATTAAGTTTTTGTTAACCTTTGCGGAGGACCGTTAAAAAGCTTCCTGACTGGAAACATTACCAACTGACATTGAAAGTGCACTGTCCAGGACAGTAACGCTGTGCAGCATGAACTCACTGGCGCCCATCTACTGAGCTTCAGTGATATTGGTGAGGTGTCCAAAGAATACTAAAAGGCAGCATCCAACCCAGCCACAGCCTATTCACCCTGCTGCCTCCTGGCAAGAGATACAAAAATATCTGCTGCTGTGCCACCATACTGCAGAGCTGTGATAAAGTGGCATGCATTTAGACAAGCATTGTCATGTACGATATAAATGATATAAACGATATATGTTGTCATATAAAATGTACAGCAAAGAACGCATTCCTCAAAGACCAATCTGTTTCTGTGATTAGTTTTGACTTCTCTAACAGCATCTTCTGTTGGAGATGCAGCCGGGATATTCTTACTGATAAATGTCTTGATGTCTAGAATGTCTGGAAAAGTTGATTGTACATTTAGTCATTCTAACTATGTTTTCATTTTGTTCACACTTTTTCAGACTATCTCAAGAATAGCTGGAGGAAGTGCTAAAAACTAAGACTAATTCATGTTCTCCAGATGATGAACCATTTTTACTTGGCTGAAACCTGAACTTTTCTTTACCCTTAGGTTAAATATGTGCAAAACATACACACACATACCATAGGCCCATATGAAATTAAAATGTACATTAAATTTGCTGGATTTCTTTCCAAGGAAGAAAACCTTTCGCAGGTTTCACAGTTTGAAGGTGCTTAAAACAAAGTGCTTTTTGTCATGAGATTCTACTTTGATTTGGCACTATATAAATAAATTAAATTGAACTGAGATTTCATTCTATCCCTGTGCCTGCGTGGGTTTTTAACACATGGGCTTCCTGCCATAGCCCCAAAAACATGCACATTAGGTTAATTGGCTACTCAACACTGCCCCTACATATGAGCTTGTGAGCATGTGTGATAGTCTGTCTTTGTGACCCTGTGATTTACTGGTGACCATTCCATTCCACCTCTTGCCTATAGTCGGTTGGGATAGGCTCCAGCAACCCCATGACCCTGACTGATAAAACAGGTATAGACAATGGATGGATGGATATACTGTTAGGAGGTTAAATGTATTGGAAAACATCATATTTTATAAATCATTCATTTATGTGCAGATTTTTTTATTTGCAAAGTAACTATTAACTGAAGGTATCAGGTAAATGTAGCAAAGTAAAAAGTTCAAATTGAATTATGGATTGAGTAGAGTTGGAATTGTGATGATCTGTGGAGTAAAAAGAAAATACTCAATAAAGCACAGGTACCTCAAATTTGTACTTAACAATACTTCAGTAAATGTAGTAGTAGTAGTAAATGTAGTTACATTCCACAGCGGACCCTTTTACTCTCTCTCTTCTCATTTCCTGTCAGTTCTCTCCTCTACAAAAGGGTTGTTTAGGAATTAAAGTTGTAACTGTATATAGTAATGAGTGAGCATCAGCATTGTAGTCCAGTGGAAGAAAAGTGTGTCTTTTAGGTTTTGTTGTATGGATATGGATTTCGGATGATCTGCTGGATATCAATATTTCATAGAGTTGTAGACTCTAAAGTAGAAAAAGGGGAGTCATGTCTTCCTGCCACCTTGAAGTTTGAGCTGTGGTTTATGTAATGCTTTACGAGACTAAGAAATACTAAAACATAGCTTATGAGTTTTATGTAAAATTACTAACATTGGCCAAAGTAATCAGTAGTATTAATTTCCTACCATCACGTCAAACTAAGAGAGAGAGGGTATGACTTGGTTTATAGGATACTCCCTCCAACAAGATTAGAGCTATCAGTTTGCCCAGTGTCTCATTAGTAAGTCCACACCAGTCCAGTCCATGATAAACCAGAACTGGATCTGGTGCCTGGCTGACACAATCAGTCTGAATCATAACAGTCTGGGGACTGTCTGGTCCTGATAAAAACAAAATAAAAATAAATCATATTAATAATAATTCATTACGCATCAGGGCAACATCCTTGAGGTATCTTGATACATAATGATATAAAACCAATAAGTTCTTTAATCACACGTGACATTAACATATTTGTCTAAAGAAAACATCATTAAATGTTTGAGCCACAAGGGGCAAAATATAAATGTATAAAATAGAGCCAAATAAAGTGCCTTAGTTAGCTAAAATTAGGTTTCAGTTTGAATCATTGCTGTGTCTAAAATAAGTACATTGCTGTATATTTTCAAGTTTTGCTCAGTAACACTTTTCACACTTCCCAAACTCCCTAAAACATAATCTTTGAAGCTGGGGAGTCACAGTAGATTTCCATTTAGATCAGAACCACTTGGGAAGAGACACAATTTTATTGTAAAATTAATCATAAAAGAGAGATGATTAGAAAATGTTTCAACAGCAGAAGTTGGAAGCTGTCAAGATGTCTCTTTTGATTTAGTACACAGTAAACCTGTTGATGTCATTCCCAATCCAATTCAGCCCAGCTTGAACATAAGTTCTGGCGTCAGACAAAAACAATACTCTGAGAGCTTCCATTATTTTCATTTAGTTTTATTTAATACAGTTTCTGTTCTGTTTTGTAATTCAAAGCCACTCTTGTTTGATGTGTGAACAAATAGATGTTTTGCTGGTTCTGATCCTGCTTGCACATGCCCTTTATGTAATAATACTGCCTTTAATTTTATCAATTTCAAATATGCCTAAGGTCTTCCCTCTTTGTATATTGTAATTACTTAAAAGTGAGGACCTGTTTGTCTGAACAGGGCACTCAGAGTCACTTTTTCAGATTTGAAAAAGATTTTCAACTTCTACAATTGTCTTTGCATGGTGAGTGGGTTATATTCCAGGAAATTAATTTCAAAAGTTTCAAAAGAACTCTTTCCTGCTCTGCAGTTTTTCATTAAATTCTCCACCAAGTCTTTACAGGTGTTAAAGCCAAATGACAGCTGATCAAGCTGTAATCAGCTGCCCTTTTCATCAGCAACGAACGTCATTTCATGTGATTGTTGGGTTTTTTGCTTTATCCTGGTATTTTTTCCCTTGTGTTTCTCCCTCCTCTCCTTTCCTTCCTATGGCCATGAGTGTGTGAGCAGGGCTCTCCACTGCCATGCACCTGCTCTCAACTAATCAGCATACATGTTCCTCACTGAAGCCAATCATCTCCACCCTCCTCCTGTTGACTTTTACAACCCTTATTTTTTTTATTTTTTCGGAGATTTCTCCATTCTAACTCTCATTTTCCTGAGTTCATGTTCACCTGCTCATCTGCTACCTCTTTCCAGTCCAGCTCCAATACTCGTCAGTTATGTTCACCAGTAGATGCCACCACCCAAAAAGCTCCGACTGAAAACCCACCTTACCTTACGAAACCATCCACACTCACCCAGCCCTCGTGCTGACTTCTCAGGTTAGAGACTGCTATTTAGCCTATATCATTTCTCATGGTGTGAATATTTTTTAGTTTTTTCCAGGAAAGATCTTTTTCGACTTGACTCCCTGACTCTGAGTGTTCTGCTTTTGGGTACTGTTTTTTGATTCAACCTAACAGTGATGCTTTAGAGGAAAGGATATCCCATTTCTCCTAAACCATCTTTAGTTTTTTTTTTCCTCTCTGCTTGCATTGTCCTTGCATCTCTTCATGTGTCTGTGAAAGTGACTAAGAAACAAGACAAAGACGCAAGTGAAAGAAACATGGAAGAAATTTAAGTGAACTGGGATATAGACTTGTGTCATCATTTAGTGGAGCAATCAGTGGGGTCTCAGACAAACTGGAAATTACGTATGTTAGTTATCGAACCAGTTACATTGTGTTGACAAATGAAAACACTGCCTGGATTATATTTACAGGCTTTTTTTCTTAGAAAATTAGGTACTACATATTGTTAGACCCCAGTCTAAAGTGGGGGAAAGCAACTTTAGGATGTGCACAAAGACAGATCGGCAAAAGTGAGCAATTGATTGCTACACAGACAGTGTAGGCATGCAGTGCAATATTTGTGTGGATGGACAATGGATGATGCTTGACTTTGGGGTGAACTAAGGCCAGAATAACAAACAAAACCCAATCTAAACTAATCCTGGTAAATATGTCACTGAACAAGTTTGTTTGCATTACTGCTTGAGCTAAAGCTAACACAAGTGTTCTAACCACAGCCAAAGTCCATACATCACAAGCTAACACAAAGATAGATACCTAAGCTCACAGATCCTAACATGCAAATCTAGTCTCATCTCAATCTGGTTTCAAAGACCATTCCTGAAGGTTGGAGAATAAGGAGACCCAAGCACTGCTGACATCTTCAACCTTTTCTTTTGAAGTACAAGTTCGCTAAGTAGGCCAAGCTTCTGGCCAAGCCCCCAAATTGTCCTCAGCCAATCCTCACTGGGGGCAGATCTTTGCAAAGAAAGCAAAGATCTCACCATCAGCAACAGACTGTAGGCCAAGCATTTATGAAATACTGAGAACATACAAAGTACAGGACCATGACAGCAAAGAGTGGGGAACATACTTCCTCAGCAACATTCATCGCCATTCTCCATTAGTCCATCATATGCCACTAGACTTTCCCTCCTTCCCTTATTACCTGACTGTCACAACCAATTACAAATCTGTTCTCGCTTCTGCAGTTTTACACTTACCTGGCCTAGGCCACGCAGTCTCTCACGTTTCTACATTCCCTCAGTCGCACATTGTTAGAGAAAGAACTGTATGATTTGTCCTATATCCTCCTATGCATCCCAGATGTTCGAGGAGAACCCCTGATGATAAATACAGTTGTAAAAGTTTTTCTGGTCCATAGTCAGTGGCCTGTCCAACATCTGTTTCTCTTTCCCATTTGGTATCCCAAATGACACCTGTACTTGGTTCCTAGTTGGCTGCCACGGTAACACCGTGTTGGGATCTCTAGCCATGTGCTCATGAGAACAATAGAGAAGCCTACATGTACCCCATGGGACCTGAACTAGAGTGACTAACTTAGTGCCCACCTAGTTGTAAATCCTGAATTCAAACTCAGGACCGGCACAGACATTGGGTGTGGTCCAGCCATCTCCACAGGGGTCCGAGGTGATCTCACTCAGGTAATAAAAGTTTACTGTGACCCTCAGTCGTGGCCCTTTTTCCCCGTGCATGCTGTGTCCAGCTCGCCGAAAGGGAGCAACAGTCAAACGTTTGATTATTATCATCACTGTAAAATCCTGGGTCACAGTTTTCAACTCGCAGGCCGAGAAACAGACTGCTGTGTTTTTTCTGTAACTTTTCCCTTTTTTTTTCTTCTGCCGACGTGGATCGCTGCAATCAGCTGATCGCACGTTAACGAGCCGCGCGCCGACTTTGTTTAAGGACGAAACAAAGGTTTTTTTTTTTCTTCACCGGTGATTTTCCCCGCTGCCGCCGAGGGACAGTGATAAGCCGCATCACCTGAGGAGTGAAGTAACGGACCATCAGCACCACGTTGAGGACAGCGCTGCAAACGTTTAAGTGGACTATTAATTTTCCAACTCCGAAGGACTGGAGCAACTCAGAGGCTTATGTCTGGGTAGAGGCTTTATTAAGGCAGAGACATTATTAACGCAGAGGCAGCATTAAGATAGAGTTGCTAATGTGTGATTTTCCCTTGTAAGTGCTGCAATCATTTAATTTTTGTTTCCGGCATTATTAAGATAGAGTTGCTAGGAGACGTTTCACTGCTAATCCAAGCAGCTATCCTATCTCTTTCCCTCACAATTTCTTTAGTGAGCACTGAGGCAAAGCCGGGCACGTGATCACGAACCGTAACACGGGAGCATGTGACACTCGAGGTCTTTCGCTTATTGTCCTCCTTTGTAGACCCGCAAGTTACATCACGTGGGCCGTCGCCACCATGGCTCTGAGCGATACGCCCACTCACGTGGTCACCCACCATGTTTTTGTTGACGTCACTCACATGACAACCCGCCCTCTTGGCTTCAAGGGACACGCCCCATGCATCACCCCTCCGTCATCTGGGTTCTTCCTGAGATGTTAGCTTACCTGCTGCCCTAGCCTACCCACTGCCTCCGCCGCTACCACAGCCCTGACAGCCATATGGATTAAACCACCACTGGCTCTGCTCCTACACCCGGACATCATACATGTGCCCTGTACACAGCGCTCGTCAGGGCTTCCAGCGCACCGGATCCAGCCCCATCAGGTCTCTCTGGTCCACTGCTCGATGTCCACCGAGGAACATCATTGTTGCGCTGACCACAGTGTGTTAGCCCGCCTAGCTATGTCGGCTACAATGGCTGTCAAATTCAGCAGTACCACTGTCAAGTTCAGTCTTCTCAACATCTGCTCACTCACGAAGAAGGGGCATCTTGACCAGGATCTCCTTACGGACTGTAAGTTTGACTTTTTGTGTATAAAATAACATATTCTGATTCTGATTCTAACTGAAACATGGCAGCAGCCAAATGACTTTACTCCGCTCAATGATGTTACGCCTCCAAGGTTTGTTTACATTTCTCAACATCGTGAGAGGGGGAGGTCTCGCGGTAATCTACTGCAAGAAATGGCAGATAGCGACTGTGGGTGGCTCTGTCTGTCACTCATTTGAGGCCACTGTATGTCAGCTCTCTGGATCTGTTCCCACTATCGTAGCCACCCTGTATCGCCCACCAAAGCCTAGCAAGGATTTTGTAACTGACTGCTGCCTTCCTGACTCACTTCTCCACACCAACAAATATAATACTTCTGGGGGATTTTAATATTTACATGAACAGTATCAATAATACTCTTACCAAAGACTTCACATCCTTTTCTGGACAGCTTTGGACTACAGCAGTTTGTTAACTTCCCCACACACATCAAAGGCCAGTCCCCAGCCTTCCCAGTGCAGACATTTTTTTTCTACTCCAGATGAATTGCTCTCCATAAACAGCCTCCATAACCTTGTAAATAATGTTCTTCCACTCAAAACCAGATCTGTCTCATTTACTCTCTCTGCACCTTGGTTCACTCCCACTCTTCGACAGTTAAAAGCAAAAGGACGTCAACTTGAAAGACTCTACAGGAAAACAGCTCTCACTGTACACAACGACATGTATTTTCATCATATTCTCCACTACAAAGACTGTATTTCTAAAGCCAAATGCATCCACTACTCTGGTTTGATTAGTTCAAATGACAGAAATTATAAGGCCCTTTTTTCCTAATAACAAAAATCAGACAACCCCCGGACTCACTTCTTCCTCACCTTTACTCCTCTGATTTCCTTATTACTAAGACATAATTTTTCTCTACAAAAATTTAACATATACACCCACTTCTGCTCCTAATTCACCTACTCCAGTCCTATTTTGCCCCACCCATTAACTCTCAGCATTCACCCTACCCACAGTCAATGAAATCACCAAACTTATTCAAAAATTCAAATCCTCAACATGCCCATTAGACCCCCTTCCTACCATTCTTGTAAAGGCCACCCTCCCCTCTCTGTCCCCTCCGCCCAGCTCCATACCCCTCTATCCTACAATAATTTATATAAACAATTCCAGTCTGGTTTCTGTCCCCTCCATTGCACTGAAACAGCACTTCTCAAAATCACCAATGACCTTCTCCTTGCTGCTGACTCCAGTTCACTATCCATTCTCCTCCTGTTTGTCGAAACTTGTCCCCTGAGCACTTCTTCTCTCTGATCATCTCCAGTCTGCCTCCGCTCAGCACTTTTTCCACTCTGGAAGTTAATGATGCAACCAAATCTCTGTGTTCTACACCGAGTAACACACTGGATAGCCTGTGTCCTCTATCCACCAAACCAGCCTGTGCCAAGCTGCCCCGCCCATGGCTGACTGGTACCCTCTGGAAAATGTGAACTGAACTCAGAGCCTATACTACCAGTATAGGCTCTACCAGAACCTATACTACCCACTATGTCCTGTCAGTGGTGCTACCCTAGCATCCTTTACTCCTCTCACAGAGGGTGAGGTCTCCAAACTCCTAACATGTAGACGTCCCATTAGATGTTCGCTCGATCCCATACCCACTGAGTTACTTCAAGCTATCACTCCTTCAGTCAGTCAGCCAGTAATCGCTCATGTGGTCAATGCCTCACTAACCACCGAAACATTCCCACCTATGTTCAAACAAGCCAGGAAAACACCTCTGCTAAAAAAAAGCCTTCTCTTGACCCTGCTCTGCCTGAAAATTACTGGCTGGTCTCATTGCTTCCATTCCTATCTAAGGAATGTTTCAAAGGGCTGTTTTTAAGCAGACCTCCGATTTCCTAACTATGAATGGGCTACTCGACACTAAGCAGTGTGGTTTCAGAAGTGGTCACTCCACTGAAACGGCCCTGCTGTATATGACAGAGGCCTTGAAAACTACAAGAGCTGAAGGTCAGTCCTTGGTCCTCATCCTACTTGACCTGTCAGCTGCCTTCGACACTGTTAACCACAGCATCTTGCTAACTACACTCTCAAACACGGGCATCTCAGGCCGAATCTCGAATCTTACCTCTCCGGGTGCTCTTTCAATGTGTCATGACTGGGGCAAACTTCCGCACCCCTTCCACTTGCAATCCACAGGGTTCCCCCAGGGCTCGGTTTTGGGGCCCCTTCTCTTTGCAATATACACCACCTCCTTGGGGCCTACTCAACTCAGCTCACCCAAATAGCATCATCCCCATACCACTCACCCAGCTCTACCTGTTGTTCCCACCAGGTGACTCCATTATTTCATCTCGAATATCCCTGTGCCTTTCTGACATCTCCGTCTGTATGACGGCATACCACTTGCAACTAAAAAATCCGACCTCACCTATCTCAGTATGCCACTCAGCTTCTTGTCCAGACCATGGTTATCTCCCACCTTGACTACTGCAATGTCCTTCTGACGGGCCTCCCGGCATGTGCAGTGAAATCTTTATAAATGATCCAGAATGCGGCAGTGCGTCTGGTTTTTAATGAACCCAAACAGGCTCATGTAACTTCATTGCTTTCACTACACTGGTTACCCTTGCTAAACAGAAACAAATTCAAGTCACTAACGCTGATCTACAGAGTAACTGGTCTGCAGCCAGCTACCTGAGCACTCTCATTCAGACTTACAACCCTTCTCGGGCTCTATATTCAGCAAATGAACGTCATCTGGCTCTGGCATCCCTTCACACAAGGCACTCCCAAGCCAGACTTTTCTCGCACAACATTCCACACTGGTGGAACAGCCTACCAGCCACAGTAAGAGCAGCGGCATCCCCCTGTTCCTTTAAAAAGCACTTGAAACCTCATCACTTCCAACTGCACGTTCTCTCCTAACATCCCTAACCCTCTAACACCCCTTTACTCTTTCATGTTCTCCTGCTCTTCTACTTAAGCGCTTCTGATTGTGCTTTAGCTCTTATTGCTTTAGTCTAATTCTATTTTACTGAAACTTGTTGTTCCTCACTCTGTAAGTTGCTTTGGATAAAAGTGTCTGCTAAATAAAATGTGATGTAATGTAATGTAAACTCACACACCTCCCACCCGGTTCCTGTCACCACAGGACTCTGCCCCTGTTGTTCACCATTTACCTTCTCCCCGTTGGTCACATCTTCCACAAACATCAAATTCACTTTCACTGCTATGCGGATGACACCCAGCTCTGCCTCGCAACCAAACCCAAGTCCGCACTCCCACCTTTCTCCCTCACCAATTGCCTCCTTGAAATAAAATCCTGGTTCACCCTAGTTACTATTGTAACTCCCACAAAAAACTCTCCACAAACTACAACTGGTCCCACAGTGAGAAATCTGGGAGTTATTTTTGATCAGCATATGTCCTTAAACTCACACATAGCTCAAATTTCAAGGACTGTCTTTTTTTTGTAACATTGCAATATTAATCACTTTCTGTCTCAGAAAGATGCAGAAAAACTAGTCCACACATTTGTTACCTCCAGGCTGGACTATTGCAACTCCCTGTTATCAGGCTGCCCCAATAAGTCCCTAAAGACTCTCCAACTAATCCAGAATGCCTCAGCACATGTACTGATAAAAATTCATGTTAGAGAGCATATTTAATCTGTACTGGCTTATTTGTGGTTCCTAGAGTCAGCAAAAGTAGAACAGTAACCAGAGCCTTTAGTTATCAAGTTCCCCTCCTATGCAATCATTTTCCAGCTATGGTCTGGGAGGCAGCCACCCTCTCTATGATCAAGAACAGACCTAAAACCTTTCTTTTTGATAAAGCTTAGAGTTAGTAGCTAATTATGCTGCAGAGTCTTTGTGCTTTCTCATCCTGTGGATTGTGGCTGGACCTCCTGCTGTGGTCCTGCTTGACACAGACAACTGTTATTACTACCTGTTAAATTTCTTGCTACTTTCTTGCTATTGCTACTACTACTACTATCAAAATCATTATTGTTAATATTGTCATTGTCATTCCAATACTCTTTTGTTATTGCTGTTGTTATGCATCTCTGTCTATGTACCCACGAACTCTCACAACCAAACCAATTAAAGTAGATGGCTGCCCACATTGAGCAGGGGTCTGCTCTGAGATTTATGCCTTCAAAAGGAAGTTGCCTTGCCTCTGTCACTAAGTGCTTGCTCATGGTGGTTTTGTTGGGTACTAAAGAGTTTGGTCTAGATCTGCTCTAATTGGAAAGTGTCATGAGACAACTGTTGTGATTTTGCACTATATAAATAAATTGAACTGAATTGGCAATCTATGAGAGCAGGGCAGGAGGACTAGATGAGAACCTGATCTGTCCTGCTTCTCTCCTGCCCCCAGGCCATCTGTCAGAGGGTTCCTGCTCCACTACTCTACAGTTCTAAGGCAATACATGTCTTTGGTTTTCCCCTGCGTCATGTCTTGGTATGCTAGTCCCTATACATGTTCTCTGTTTCATCTGATGAAAGATGAAAGAAAGATGAAAGTGACATATTGTGTCATTGGAGGGAACTCACTCCAACGAAATTCGTGCTCTGCATTTAACCCACCCAAGTGACGTGCACACACACAGAGCAAACCCGGGGCAGTGGGCGACCGCGTGCAGCGCCCGGGGAGCAGTGGGGGTTAGGTACCTTGCTCAAGGGTACCTCAGCCATGGACACCGGTACGGGGAATCGAACCAGCGATCCGGTTACGGGTCCGACACCCTAACCGATTGATTGACCTGGGACCTATTGTGTGCATATTTTGCTTTGTGTATTTTGTCTTGGCCTGCTGAAATTGACACTCTTCCTGCTTGGGTACCTTTTTGCCTTAGCGATAGGGTAAGGAGCTTGAACATCAGAGAAGGGCTCAGAGTAGAGCTCAGAGTAGAGCGGCTGCTCCTTCGCATTGAGAGGAGCCAGTTGAGATGGTTTGGGCACCTGGTTATGATGCCTCCTGGATGTCTCCCTGGGGAGTTGTTTCGGGCATGTCCATCCGGGAGGAGACCCCGGGCCAGACCCAGGACATGATGGAGGGATTATATCCCTTGTCTGGCCTGGGAAAGCCAATTCCATCCCGGGACGAGTTGGTGGAATTGGCCAGGGAGAGGACAGTGTGGGCTTCCCTGCTTCCCATGGCCTGGATTCGGATAAGTAGAGGAAGACAAGATGAGACAAGATGAAATAATTACTTCTTCTTAATCTTATTAATAGTCTGATCAATGTCAAATGGCTTTGCAGCCTCAAATCACTGTCTGAGTGCCATTCTGTTCAAGTCTGCTTTCCATTGTGATGTAATAAATTTAGCCCATAGCACTGATTGAGAACCCCATGATTACTTCAAATGTAGCTAGTACCATCTGTTGGTTTTTGTTCATTATTACAATACACTTATACTATGGCTGAGACCAACAGTGTAGATGAGTAAATTTGAAGTGCAACGAGTTGAACATGATGATTATATTGAATTTATCAAACAAAAGTGGTAGAAATATACATTACCCTGAACTGGCACACAAATTATATGCCAAGCTATAATGAGTCCCAGCTTCGGTCGGAATGATTTAAGAAAATTCTCAAACCAGCTCTGAGCAAGGATCAATATTAATGATACGATTAAGTCTGTGGTGTAATTATGAATATTATTTTATATAATGAATATCTCTACTGAGTGAATTGCAAGCCATACTTAAGGAGTCTATACATTGTTTGTAAAGCCCACATGTGGAGTAACCTTTTTACATGCTGATAGTTGTTACATTTACTTGCTTGTGCTTATTAGCCATTCTTGTAACTTTTGAACTTCATTTATGGTTATCTTTAGTCAGGACATGTCCTTAAATTGACACAAACTCAAATTCAAAGAACTACCTCCTTTCACCTGCATAACATTGCAAACATCAGGCACATCCTGTTTCAGATGCAGAAAAATTAGTCTGCATGCATACTCACAAAAACTAATATTACAGATCAGCTGTGGTTCAGGAGGTAGAGTGGGTCGCTCATTTATCAGAAGGTTGATGGTTCTCCACTGGTTCCCACTTCCTCATGTCAAAGTGTCCTTGAGCGAGACACTGAACCCCAAATTACTCCCAATGCTGCACTATGTGTAGGTGTGGGAATGTGTGGGAATGTATAGATCAGGGGTCGGCAACCCGCGGCTCTGGAGCCGCATGCGGCTCTTCAGCGCCTCCCTAGTGGCTCCCTGGAGCTTTTTCAAAAATGTATGAAAATGGAAAAAAATAGGGGGGAATATATATTTTGTTTTAATATGGTTTCTGTAGGAGGACAAACATGACACAAACATTCTTAACGTTTTCCAATGCTGTAAAAATGTTTATAATAAATATTAAATTTCAACATTTCTGTCAACGACGATGTGCGTCATAGCCTGCGACACACGTTTCAGCGCGGCGCGGTGCCACGCAGGTGACTGTTGTAAACAAACCGGTGTGTGTGTCATGGGCCATGGATCCCAAAGGGGAAAAGCGAAAGATGGCTGATGAGAACAGAGGATTCAAGGAAGAATGGACCGAATCATTTGCTTTCATTTCCGATGCGGAAGGATTGCCTGCATGTTTGCTTTGTAATGAGAAGTTGTCAAATAACAAAAAGAGTAATTTGGAAAGACATTTCCAGGGAAGGCATGCTAAATTTGCAGCAGACCACCCAGTTGGGAGTGAGAGAGAAAAAGTGCTATTGCTTTACTTCTGAAGAAATTAGAGGAGCGCAAAGATAGATTTAAGAAGTGGATTGCATCTCCAAACTCTACTTCTGCTGCTAGTTTTGTCGCAACCCGGGAGATAATCACGCGTGGAAAACCGTTCACAGATGGTGAGTACATGAAGGATTCATTCATCAAATTGGTCATTTTGGTAAGCTAATATAGCTAATATACACTTACAGCCTGTGTTCCCTTCATATAAGGCTTTTAATTTTTTTGCGGCTCCAGACAGATATGTTTTTTGTTTTTTCTGTTCAATATGGCTCTTTGAACATTTTGGGTTGCCGACCCCTGGTATAGATCAAAGCTTTCTGATGGACATCAGCCTCAGCCTCTTTCACAGGTGTGAATGGGTGAAGGCAGCATTTTTTGAGTGGTCAGTACAACCAGAAAAGCCCTATAGAGGCACAGTCCACTTAACATTTGGATCATATTTCTCCCATATTGGCTTCTTCACACTGGCTGTCTGGAAACAGAATTTAAAATTATTCTCCTAAATACAACACCCTTTATGGTCAGCATATCTTAAAGAGCTCATGGTATGCTATCACCAGACTGGAACTCTATGCTCCCAGGATGCAGGGTTACTTGTGGTTCCTGGAGTCTCCAAAAGTAGCCAAACAAAATATTTTCATTGGTATTAATAATAGCTCTGCAGACTCCCTGAACAGACATAATGGTCCCCACACTGAGCTGCAACCCACAGTCATATGCAGTGGTCTCTAAGCAGCAGTCACTGAAGATAACCTTCTGACTTAGTAGCTGTGCACATGGAATAAAGATTGTATCTTTTAATTAAACTTTGAGTTTGCTGAGTTTATGTGTGTGTGTGTGTGTGTATTCCTGTAGTTGTGGGGACAAAAATCAGTTTACACAGTCACATTGTGAGGACCCCACTCACTTTTATGGACAAAGCACAAGTCCCTTCAACATAAATCACTAAATATTAGGGTGAAGACTTACTTTAAGGTTAGGTTTGCAGAGGTAATAACTGAGGTTAAGGTTACGTTAAAGTAAGGGTTAGGATTATAATAAGTAATATTTATTGTTGTGGTTAGGTGGTGGATAATGGTGGTTGAGCTTCCAGGAAATTAATGTAAATCTATGTGATGTCCCCAAAAGTGATGAAAACATGACTTCTCTATGTGTGTGTGTGTGTTTGTGTGCGTGTGTGTGTGTGTATTTGCTTTGAAGCCCCAGAGGAAATGAATCTACTTTCACGTGACATTGCACCCTTTTTTTTATATCACTATCACTATCATTAGATAAGTTGACAGATCAGATGTCAGCCTCAAGTTATAGGTTTTAAATGTTGATTTTTTTTCTAAAATAGCAAATCTTTTGTGTCTGATACAAGCTGAATAAATGTGTTGCTTCTGTCAATGTGTCTTCAATTTGCAATATACTGGATTCTTGACTTAGTTTTGTTTTAATGATTCACAACAACAACATGTTATTTGAAGCTCTTCAGTGTAAATCTGTCTAACAGCCTAGAAAACACACTTGGACAATAATGAAGTGTAAGGACATTAGAGTGTTTCCTCTGGACTATCTTGCTTTCTTCAAAGATATAGTGAGAGATTCTGGAGACAGCGCGTTAATTAAGTCTCTTTTCCAGATAGTGAAACACTGATGACTCAATAATCAACTATCTTTGTCTGGAGTCACTTAGCCCATTTAAGAAGTTTACAGGGGCAATGTGGAACTGCTAACAAGTCCTAGTCATCGCAATGCCTTTTTTGAAAGTGTCTGTTAGAATTTAGATCTAGGCAGGATCCACCTAGCACAACACACACGTACTGACAAGAAGGTTAAATTCACAATCATTTAAGAGCAAACTAATAAAATGGAGATTACTGAAGTCAATGAACTGAGAAGAAAAAAAGCAGCAGAGAGTTTGAGTTGTAGCCACAAAAACAAAAGGCACTGGTGTGGAAGGTGACTTTGGTGTGGTCATGTTGTCAGAGGAACCCAGGATCAAGGTTTCCAGGAGGAAACACAGGAAGAGCTGGGCATGGTGAACCAAGGAGAGCAGGGAGTGGCTCTGGGATGGAAAGAGGCAGGATTACCAAAAGTTTAAGAAAAGGAAAAACACAGTAGATAATTGGCAGACCTTCTGGGGAAGACCTGGTCTCATTAGGAGAGACGGCATTCATCCCACTTTGGATGGAGCAGCTTTCATATCAATAAATCTGACTGAGTTTCTTATTAAGCCAAAACCATGACAACCCAGAGCTGAGACCAGGAGGCAGAGTTGCAGTCCTACACACCTCTCTGCACTTCCATTACAGTTACCCACCCAATATCCTGTGTCTGTTCCACGACCACTTAAATGAATTACATCAGATACAAAAAGAGGAGTTACGCACAAAAAAACCCACAAACACCTCCATAGCTACAACAAATGAAATGTAGCTGACAGGGAAGGGAGGGGCTGGAGCGAGGAGGGGGGTTGTTCCTATGGTAACGTCAACAGCTGCTCAACCGACTTGCAGTTTTTTCCATGATTACATCATCTAAGATGGCTGCTCCCATTAGCAATGAACCAACTCAATGATAAGCAATGTAACTATACTGTATTAATGAAACACAGTTATAGTCAGCACACAAAATGGCTGCTCCCACTACTAATACATGGAGCCCAATGGACACCCAGTGTATATTAATAAGATACACACACAACAACATGCATATATGAGCACACGCTGACACACACACACACAGATATTCAAAATAAAAGCCCCTTTCAAATTACAGGAAGTGGCTGTCACATACATTTTCAAAATAAAAGCTTCAAACATGTTTTGACACACAGCACACTCACAAAGATGCACATTGATGATTTTCTAAAAAAGCACCGCACCAATAACAGGAACTGGCAGCGATATATATTTTTCAAAATAAAAGCCTAAATCCTATTATCAGACATGTCAGTGATTGTTTCCAACTCATCCAGACACACAGACACTCTTACACAGACACACACTGATTTTCAAAATAAAAGCTTCAAAATCATTACAGAGCTAATTAGCTCCAGCAACCCACACAAATTATACATCAAATCGACCGGCTTGGTGAGGAGAAGCGTGTTCTGAGGTTTGGTAGAGATTGGATAAACAGTATTTGAAAAATCTCTGAGAAATTAAAATTAACCTTCCTCATAGGAAACACAGGGAAATGGGTCACATGAGTCTGAAAAGACAGTTTACTTTGGAGAATTAGCATTTGGACATGCTTTCAGATAGAACCTTCTTTCAAAATGTAAAATGGACATAAACAATAGAATTTTCACATACTGAGTCCCCATGTTCACACTGTTTAATATTTTGACAGAGCAGCAGGTGAAGTTGCCTTAATCCTCCTCATAGAAATCAATGTTGAATTTGTTAAATGCCTGAGAAAACCCTGCCAACTTTGTAGGCCTAACACTCTGACATGCTCTGACACACATTCTTCATTCTATGTTTGAATCCCTGACGGCCTGAAGATTGATAGTCTGGTGAGATTGTTCTCTTTTTGACTTATTTCAGTTGTGTGTATCAAAACACGTGCACAGGCAGGGTCCCGGCAATAGAGTCATGGCGAGCGACATTGGCCCACTTAAAATTTCTTGTGAACTGGCAACAAGTGGACCACAGTGGGAGGTCAAGTTGATTGAAGAGATGAGGCTCAGGTGTGCAAGGAGAGTTTGATAACACACAAAGACAGAGAGGGAGACAAACACCAAGGTTAGGGGAGATCGTGGAAGAACACAAGGAAAACAGGGGACTAAAGCAGGATCCTGACATTCATGTTTGATTCAGAAACTGTAAGCTGTATATAAAGGCTTGAATGTCAACATGAAACTCATATTATTATTATCAATTCAATTTAAATGTATATAATAGTATATGCCACTATCATAATTTCAAAACAGTATTATATTATATTATATTATATTATATTATATTATATTATATTATATTATATTATATTATATTATATTATGTGATAGAACATCACAAGGTAAAAAGAGATTTCATTTAATGACAAATGTCAAAACCAATTTTAACACAAGACCTAAGGAATTCAGACATTATCTTAACTAAATCTTTTCAAACGATAGTGAGCTCAGATGTCAGGTCTTTAACTTCTCAACCCAACCGGTTAAGGCAGATGGCCGCCCATCTTGAGCCGGGGGGCTGCTCCGAGGTTTCTGCCTTCTAAAAGGCAGTTTTTCCTCGCCACTGTCGCCAAGTGCTTGCTCAAGGGGGAATGTTGGGCTCTCTCTATTTTACAATTTAATTAAAGAGTTTGGTCTAGACCTGCTCAAATTGGAAAGTGTCATGAGATAACTTTTGTTGTGAATTGGTGCTATATAAATAAACTGAATTGAATTGAATTTAACAAAATTTCCATATATGTTTTCTTAAGTTTTTTTTTTTTTAACTCAACTCATCTGCTTGATGCAACTCCCCTGTGGTTAGCTGAACAGTCAATCAATATGTAGACTGTAGCACACCGGAGTTGGAGTATAAAAAAAAAAGACATCTAAAAATATCAAGAAGAGCAATGCAAGGAGCTGAGCATAAATCAAATGGCTTTTTTCTTCAGATATGTGAAGACAAGGCTGATGGAAAGGATGTCTTATTGTCAGACCATGGATGAAAAAAAGCATTTGCTGTGGGGTCAGCAGTGCTGCAGCAGAGCCCCAAGGCCTGTCAAAATGCTTCTATCACAGGGGAGGGGGGAGGCAGGAAGGGAGGTGAGGGAGAGAGAGCCAAGTGCTGCAAAAACTTCAGGCTGCCTCGTCAACAGAGCAGTTTAACACTAACGGTAGCCCTGGTTCCGATAAACTAGCAACTGCTGTCAGAGAGCATTACAGCATCCTGAAACAGCCGCTGGATAACATCAGTCAAAAGGACAGTCTGGGATTTGAAGCCCTGTTTCACATTTATCAAATATATTTAATAATTTTAACACTGACTTTTTCATGATTTCTATTTCATGACATTCTGAAGTGGCAGTTTATTTGACAGAGACAGTGGTGACTGATCAGAGAATGAATTAAAATTAGCTAAGGTAAAACAAATCACATATCCTGTAATTTCTCTATATACAACATTATTAATATGCACAAGATATTTGAAAGACAGCATTTAAAAACCTTTACTTTTGAATCACTTTTAAATGGAGAGGTGAGAAGAGGTGTGCTTTGAGTAGAAAACATCTTCTATACTCCAAAAGTTGCAGGGTTGTCACCATGGCTCTTTTCAAACAACCACTAATATATTAGATGGAGTGGGACTTGTCACCCCTCCTCCTGGCAACCTAAAAAATAGAGGAGAAGCTTGTTGAACTTTGTCAAAAACTGTCATAACAGAATATTCACATAGAGTTGAGTAAGGTGTACCTAGACTTCCTCATAGATTCTTCAAGACGCCTCTCATCAAAGAGGCTTATTCAGTTATGTGGAGAATCCTTTTGGATGAGGAAGTCAAATATAAAATATTATCTCTGTCTCTAGTTCAGATGTAAAATAACTTATAGCTAACTCTGATACAGCTAATCAGCTGTGTGTTAAAAAAGCACAATTAGTAATTAGTGAATTGTTTAGCTGCTGTTTATTAGTGGTTCAGTTGAGCCTGAGCTCATTTAGAGAGAACAATCAGATTGAAATTAGCATGCAACTGTGTATGCCAAGCTAAGCTTGTCTAAACTGCAAAGTTCTCGATATAAATGCTCCTTCTAGATTTAAGCAAAATCAAACTATTGTGTCACTATTTTTCAGTATGGCTTTATCTTCAAAAACATTTGTCTCAGACTCACCACTTGGTTTTGCAAAAGAGCCTGAAGCAACTGAAAAAATAAAACACCACTTAAAAGGTAAAAATGAGGTGTGAGTAACAAAGCAGGTGCTTTTCTGAGCAAATACTAGCTCAGGTTTGTATACAAAAAAAGTTGCAAGATCCCATAGGGAAAGATCTGGAGAAAATCTTGAGCTCTTGTGCCCACAGTTTGGAAGTTGCCTCCCACCATTTTAACCATTGGGTTCTCAAAATTGTTTCGGGCTGCCTCTGGCACTTAATGCACTGTGTGGCAAAGCCTGTAAGCAGACATCACTCATTCATTCATTTATTGTTTGCTTGTTTGTGCTTTTGGTAGGTCATTCTGTACTTGATCCAGTCCATGTAAATGCGAGGAACAGATTATAAATGTGTAGTCTTTTGCTTTCTTCAAGTGAAGCATGAATATGTTTCACAGAATTCAAGGCTGACAGCACAGACAGCTACAGAAAATACTACCCAAAGCTTTTTTGTAGTTTCTCAAGAGCTCACACGTCAAAGCTTAAATACTGTAAGTAGCTCTGAAATTTACTGACAGCAGAGGATCTTATGTTGCTGTCTCTTATTGACAGTGCATGTCAATAGCACCCTCTCACCTATCCTTCTAATACCCTTCAAACAGAGGTGTCATAAACATGGAACATGGAACACTCACCAGGCAAAAGTCTCTTTTGATATGCCTTTAAATTACCCCACAAAAATCTCCAGTGTCAGGCAAAATTTTACTCCTGACCTTTTCCTGCTGCCATGTAAGATAAGACTATTAAAAGGCATTTCCTTTATGTTGTAAAGAGAGAGCCAGAGAGAAAGATGTATTAGAATCCCCCAAGAACATTTTTTAACACTGAGGTAATCAGTTTCAAATGGCTGATTCTGAACAGGATGTACTCTCACAAGGCTCTAGAAACATTTTGAATGTGATCTGAAGTTCTGTGTCAGAGTATCTGTCTCACACTGGATGGGAGAGTTTGTCGAGGAATATGACTATTCATTTGCTCCATATCCAGTGTTATTTAATGTTCAAAATTGTACACATTTTCAGAAAATGTAATGTTTTGATGCAGCCCATAGTATTTTTAACCACATATCATTCAATGTACATGTTATACATTAGAATATTTTAGGTATATTCCAGTTAGAAATGAGATAGATGTTTTTGTTTAGTGTTTTAATTTACTTTGGCATAACTGTGTAGGCATTTTATGATAATTTTACATAAACTTCCATAAAAGAGGAAAAGAGGTTTGTTTTAAACTAAAATTCTCACATACATATTACATATTGCACCTTAAAGGCTTCAGCAATAAGAGAACACACAAACAACCGCACATTAAGAGCCAAATATTGTGCAAGCACTGAGTCTCTTTCAGAAAATGCTCTGTCATGTCTAAATGAAGCCATAGACAACATTCACAAAAAGTCGTGTATGTCTGAATTACAAAAAGCCTTAACAGAGAGATGAAGCCAGCAAATGTTTCATCTATAAAGTGTTATAGTTTCTGTGTGCTTTCTGACTTCCCCACCCTGTCTGAGGCCCTATTGATGACTAAACGGTGTACATAAGGTTGAGTCAAAATAAAGCTCAGTGTGTGTGTTTACTATAGGAACATTAACAGTTTGGCTCATGAAGATCTATGGTAGAGGCTCTGTGGTTTGGCTTTCCACATGTGATATGACATGAAGAAAAAATATAAAATATCACCACACATGTTATAACGCAACAACAGAATATAATTCATCATGAGTATATAGGTCAATGCTATGACGCAATATAACTAATGATAAAACAAAGCCCAGTAGTGAGACACTCCTGTATACAGTGGTATGAAAAAGTTTGGGCACCCCTGATCATTTTCAGGATTTTCCTTTATAAATTATTGGTTGTTCAGATCAGCAATTTCAGTTAAATATATCATATAGCAGACAAACACAGTGATATTTCAGAAGTGAAATGAAGTTTATAGGATTAACAGAAAGTGTGCAATAATTACTTAAACAACATTAGGCAGGTGCATAAATTTGGGCACCCCAACAGAAAAATGACATCAATATTTCGTAGATCCTCCTTTTGCAGAAATAACAGCCTCTAAACGCTTCCTATAGCTTCCAATGAGGGTCTGGAGTCTGGTTGAAGGTATTTTTGACAATTCTTCTTTACAAAAAATCTCCAGTTCAGTCAGGTTTGATGGTTTCCGAGCATGGACAGCCCGCTTTAAATCACACCACAGATTTTCAATAATGTTCAGGTCTGGGGACTGAGATGGCCATTCCAGAACGTTGTAGTTGTTCCTCTGCATGAATGCCTTTGTAGAGTTTGAGCAGTGTTTGGGGTCGTTGTCTTGTTGAAGTATCCAGCCCCGGCGCAACTTCAACTTTGTCACTGATTCTTGAACATTGTTGGCAAGAATCTGCTGATACTGACTGGAATCCATGCGACCTTCAACTTTTACAAGATTGCCAGTACCTGCACTGGCCACACAGCCCCACAGCATGATGGAACCACCACCAAATTTTACTGTGGGTAGCAAGTGTTTGTCTTGGAATGCTGTGTTCTTCTTCCGCCATGCATACCGCCCCTTGTTATGTCCAAATAACTCAATTTTACATTCATCAGTCCACAGCACCTTATTCCAAAAGGAAGCTGGCTTGTCCAAATGTGCTTTAGCATACCTCAAGCGACTCTGTTTGTGGCATGTGCGTAGAAAAGGCTTCCGCCGCATTACTCTCCCATACAGCATCTCCTTGTGCAAAGTGCGCTGAATAGTTGAACGATGCACAGTGACACCATCTGCAGCAAGATCATGTTGTAGGTCTTTGGAGCTGGTCTGTGGGTTGAGTTTGACCGTTCTCACCATTCCTCGCCTCTGCTTGTCAGAGATTTTTCTTGGCCTGCCACTCCGGGCCTTAACTAGGACTGTGCCTGTGGTCTTCCATTTCCTCACTATGTTCCTCACAGTGGAAACTGACAGCTTAAATCTCTGAGCCAGCTTTTTGTATCCTTCCCCTAAACCATGATGTTGGACAATCTTTGTTTTCAGGTCATTTGAGAGTTGTTTTGAGGCTCCCATGTTGCCACTCCTCAGAGAAGATGCAAAAGGGAGAACAACTTGCTACTGGCCACCTGAAATACCCTTTCTCATGATCGGATTCACCTGTGTATGTAGGTCAAGGGTCAATGAGCTTACCAAACAAACTTTGTGTTCCAATAATTAGTGCTAAAGGTACTCAAATCAATAAAACAACAAGGGTGCCCAAATTTATGCACCTGCCTAATGTTGTTTAAGTAATTGTTGCACACTTTCTGTTAATCCTATAAACTTCATTTCACTTCTGAAATATCACTGTGTTTGTCTGCTATATGATATATTTAACTGAAATTGCTGATCCGAACAACCAATGATTTATAAAGGAAAATCCTGAAAATGATCAGGGGTGCCCAAACTTTTTCATACCACTGTATGTTGGTTTCTAAGTAGAGTAAACAAAAGTGAACACAGAAAAGCAACAAGTAGCAATCTAAGAAAAAGCAGCAGTTTGTCAACTCTCCACAAGCATGCCTTTAACTGCTGAGTAGCAGTACTTGTGCCAAGCTCTCAAGAGGCTAGCATTGAGTTGATGTTAATGTGAGGTGACTGAGTGGTTCAACAAGCATAACTCTGCCTGAGGGTGTCCTTTTTCCTCCTGCTCATAACCTCTTCCAGCCTCAGTGGGGTAATTTGGAGCTTAGAGAAGAGAGGCTGTGCTGCTCATTACCACTGTCTTGCCTGTTGGTCCCTGTGGATACAGTGGCTATAGCTCAGCAGTCCTGGCTCTGCCAAAAATAACAGGAAAGGAATAAAGATGAGACATATTGACTGTCTATCAGTGAAAGCCTAACACTGGCCCCTAGAAGAAAACAAACCTCTGAAAATGACTTAGTGCAGCTTTAGTCTCTCATGTTGCATATTTAGTTGTTTGTGGTACATTTTTGTTCTCTGAAAGTACTATAACCAAGCAATAAAAACAAATGCTGTGGAATCTAGTTATGCTTTTCATCTTAATAGACTATATAGAAAGATAGACATAGGTGGAGACAACAAAAACTGATAATGCAGTTATTTGTTCTCAAAGCCAAAGTTACTAAATATACCTACAGTCGTGTTATTTACGTGTCATTTTCCATGCCTCTTTTATCATACTTCTAGAGTAAAAAAAAAAAAAAAAAAATTAAATTAAACAATAATTGACTAAAACTCATTATATTAAGGACTTGGTGTCATTCAACGGGACGTTGTATCTAATGTTACCAGTAAAGGCCCAGGTATACTGCAGACCCATTTTAAAATGATGTACATTTTACAGTTACTTAAAGTTTAGACTATAGTGGACATCAAGCAGCGTTGGCAAGTCTGCTGCTTCTTCTTTCTGAAGACAATATATGAATTTTCAGCATTTGTTTCTTTTCATGTGAGACCTTTACACTGACATACAGTAGCATTTGTAATATTTGTAAAATATATCCTCCTTTCTGTGAGTCTTCTCCAAACATAGTCTTTGTCCAGATGCATCCGAGACAACTGAGGCCCTGATTGACAGATGTCAACCTCTTGGCCTACTAGTAAGCTAAATACAAAAATACGTCTGTTTTTCTTGGAACAATTTCTATTTGGTGCAAGATTAGAAAAGGCAGTCTTTACCGTTATGTTGTACTATTAGTGAGTCTAAATGCATCTAATTGACTGAATACCTGAAGCACTGCAGATCACACAGACATGTCAACAATATATATTTTTTTTGTGGTCATAAAGATTGTAAAGAAAGTTTTCCTCATTCAGGTGCTGTTAATATGTCACAAACACACCTAGGCACATAAACCAGACAAACCTGGACCCAGAATGTTTCTGTACAGTTGAAATGTTCATTGAGTTTATGCATCAGAGAATGTGCAGATGTTAAAGGGCTTGTGTCTCACTGTAGTGGCCACATACAAAAGGGTCTGGCTGTAACTTGTCTTTTTGATGGCTGCTCTAAGAAATTTAATGTAAAGGCCTCTTTTTCACTTCATATTTTCACATATCACAGAGGGTGGAATGTCACCTATATAACACCCATTCATCTGTATGAAGTTGCAGAACAATATTTTCCAAGTGAAGGAGCACTGATGCAAATTGTAGTCCCTCTCAAATCAAACATTTTATGGACAGTGCTGCAAGCTCATTAAGGACAACGATAGACTCTTTCTAAAAAAGAAAGACATAAAGCAAAAGAGACTTGTGTCTTGGTATAATACTGAGGTTTTCAAATTAAAGCAAAATGCGCACAAACTTGAAAGGAAATGGTGTTCCTCCAAACTCATTGAATCTCTCTCCATCTGGCAAGACAGTCTTAGATCGTACAGGAAGACCCTACGGACTGCCAGAGCAGCCTATTACTCAAAATTAATTGAGGATAGCAAGCATAACCCGAGGTTTCTGTTCAGAACTGTAGCCAGGCTGACAGAGAGCCATAGTGCTATCGAGCCTTGCAACCTTAGAAACAGCAGTACAACCAGATAATTATCTTGACTGCTTTTCTCCCATTGACCTTCATCAGTTAAATTCATTCATATTTTCATCTAAACCAACAACATGCCTCTTAGACCCCATCCCTACTAAGCTGCTCAAAGTTTTTTACCCTTACTTAGCACCTGTCTGTTAGATATGATCAATCTGTCCCTAATAACAGGTTATGTAACGCAGTAATTTAAAGTAGCTGTAGTCAAACCTCTCCTTAAAAAACACACACTTGACCCTGAGGTTTTAAACAACTATCGACCAAAATCTAACCTTCCATTTCTCTCCAAGATCCTTGAGAGAACAGTCGCCAATCAGCTATGTGAGTACATTGGTCAAAGTGACAAATGGCCTCCTATTGGCATCAGACAAGGGACTCATCTCTGTCCTTGTACTGTTAGACCTTAGTATTGCATTTGACACCATTGACCATTCCATCTTATTACACAGATTGGAACACCTAATTAGCATTAAAGGAACTGCATTAAGCTGGTTTCAGTCGGATTTATCAGATTGATCTCAATTTGTTCATGTTAATGATGCATTGTCCATACTCACAAAAGTGAGTTCCCCAAGGTTCTGTTCTCGGACCAATACTATTCACCCTTTATATGCCCCCCACCAGTGATATAGTCAGGAAACACTCCATACATTTCCATTGTTACGCAGATGACACACAACTGTACCTGTCAATGAAACCAGATGAAGCCAATCAGATAACCAAACTTTCGGTATGTCGGTATGCCGCATATCCAGTCATACCACGGAAGTGCTCAAGGGCTCGAGAGGCAGTGCTGAGCTTCCACCCGAGAGACAGACAACGGACATATAAACGTGTGTATATATAACTTTCTTCTTCTCATGTACTCATCTGCTCCACACGTTTATACGTCAGTTGTCTGTCTCTCTGGTGGAAGCTTATTTGCAGGGTGTTTCTGTATATGCAGCATTTTCATTTTGTATCTGTTTTCCTATATGCAGCGCGTTTCTGTACTTGCAGCGCCTGTCTGTATATGCAGCACGTCTGTACTTGTTGGATACCATACTGAAAGGCCAGGCACCATCATATCTTAAAGAGTTGATAGTATCCAACCAGCTGCAACCTTGGGCCTGTGGGTGTGTAGCCCCCAGCCGATAAAAATGCATAGGGTGTGAGGATATGACTCTATAACACACAGGTGACAGATCATAAGCACATATCCAAAAGGGACTGTTGAGCCACTGAGCCAGCTTTGCATGTTGTGTTTACAATTAGCAACTGACAAATTCACATTCATTCTGCCATCATCAACAGCTGACGTGCCCTTGAGCAAGGCACCTAACCCCCTATCTGCTCCTCGGGCATCTGACATGACAGCCCACTGCTTCTGTTTGTGTGTTCACTGCATGTTGTCAGGATTCGGCTTACACAGGACTCAGGCGCAGAGATTGTGAGAAAATAATGAGTTTTATTTCTCTAAGCAAGACCCCAATCCAACCTCTCACAGAGCTACAGGAAAAGCAAGAGGCTATGAAACTTAATCTTGGACACGAGGATCTAACTAGGCTAGAGTACTATAGACTAGTAGAACAGAAAATCACTCCAACAGGAGGAAAACTAAGAAGGGAAAACAAAAACTTCAAAGAACAAAAAATCACTCTAAGCAGAGGATAACAATCTAGAGAAAAACTACTAAGAACTAAAAATCACTCTTAAGGAGGAAATCTATCTGAGATAACAAACAAATAAAACTGAAAATCACTCCAAGAGGGGAGGAAAAACCAAAGAACATAAACAAACAATTCTCTACAGCTAAACCTGAACTATGAAATTTACAACAAAAATTCACTCTGTTTCAGAGGCTAGAATATAACGAGATACGAGGAACATACATACACAGGCTGTGGCATGGACGAGAGCTGGTGTGAACATGAGGAACGGGGCAAGTGACCTGAAACGAGAGGAGAGTTACTTTTCAAAATAAAACAGGAAGAGACGAGACATAAACCCAAGACAAGACCTCACCGCGGTGTGACACATGTAATTTGTTGGGTGATGTATGTGTGTTCTATCAAGGATGGGTTAAATGCAGAGGAAAAAATTTCTATATGTAAAAATATACGGCAAATAAAGCTGATTTTTCTTCTTCTTTTTTCTTACTATATTATTCTATTTTAATTATTATTATAATTGCAGAATTACCGGGTCATTTTCCACATTTGTTTTCATAGGGATCAGGTGGTAGAACGTGGTTAGTGCTGCTTTAAAACATCCCCACACATGATGCTGCCACCACCATGTTTCACTGTGGGGATGGTGTTCTTGGGGTGATAACATGTGTTGGGTTTGCACCAGACACAAAGTCAAGCCATAAAGCCAAAAAGTTACATTTTGTCTCCTCAACACATTTAGGGAGTCTCCTAGATACCTTTTGGCAAACTCAAAATGTTCTTTCCTATTTTTGTCTTTAAGTAATGGCCATTTTTCTGGCCACTCCAAATCAAAAGACAAAACATAACCAAAACTAACACGGCGTGACAAAAAGGAGAGAAAATCAACAGCATCACACTGGAGGCAGCAGTGAACGGGGGAGATGTTGGCCACTCAGGATGCAAACATCTGATTAACAGCTTGACATGTCTGTGCTGCACCTTGATCAAGTGCTATTGACCGAGTCATGAATGAAGCTGAATCAATGAGTGGAGACCTTCGGTGGGCGGCCAAGGTTCCACTTTCCAGTCACCAGTCACATTCCTTCTCTCATAACTCTTTGTGCTATTTCCTTTAATTCTGCTTGACCTTCTCCCACACTTGCTCTGTGTATATGAGTGTATAGGTGTCAGTAAAGGCTGTGGGTGTTCAAAGTAAGTAAATCTATAGTCACATGGCATTTTTAAAACAGTTGTGTAAAATGATGTATTGCAATCAAACTAAGAACAAGTAAAATAAAAACACATAGAAGAATAAGCACAATAAAATAAGATACAAGTAAAAAGAAAAACGCTTGCCTTTAGAGGTAGGTTTTCAAAAGCTTCTCATAACTGTTCAGAGTCAGCAGATCTAATGGAATGGGGAATAATAATAATACATTTTATTTATAAGCACGCTCAAGGACACTTTACAAGGATAAAACAAGACAAAGATGAAACAAAAACAAATAAAAAGACAATAAATAAGGGATGATGTAGTTAGAGGGAGTATGCTACAGTGTATCTGGAAAGTATTCACACTGCTTCACTTTTTCCACATTTTGTTATGTTACAGTCTCATTCCTAAATGGATTAAATTAAATTTCTCCCTCAATATTCTACACATTCAAGTTTGCTTGAATTTTTTGCAAATTTATTGAAAATAAAAAACAAAAACGTAACATGTACAGAAGTATTCATACGCTTTGCCATGACACTTATAATTGAGCTCAGGTGCATCCTGTTTCCATTGATCATCCTTCAGAGGTTTTTGCAAGGATTCAAGGATTCAAGGATTCAAGGAGCTTTATTGTCATTTCACACACGTAGAACATGAGTGGAACAAAATTAGTTTCCCCGGTCCCAGCATAAGCCCAATTTCCTAACAAAATAAATATAAATATAAACAACGCTATATAATATAAAAACAGTAGAATAGAAAAGAAAAACAGTAGATGATATAAACATCAGTGTAAACAGTATAAACAGTAGTGCAAATGGCTGACAGGGTAGTGCAAAATGACAGTAGTGCAATGGGAATGACAGTAGTGCAATGGGAACATGAGTAGTTTGAGAGTTCTGTGCAAATGGCTGCATTGTGCAATGTTCAATGGGTGGTTGTTGGTGTGTTTGTTGGTGTGTGAAGTATGAGTTTGGCAGCAGGGGCTACAGAGGTCCTCCAGAGTTCAACAGTCTCACAGCTTCTGGGAAGAAGCTGTTCCTCAGTCTGGTGGTCCTGCTCTTGATGCTCCACAGTCTCCTGCCTGAGGAGAGAGGGGCAAACAGTTTGTGTGAGGGGTGGGTGGGGTCCTTCATGATGCAGGAGGCCCTTTTCCTGCACCTGGAGGTGTAAATGTCTGTGGTGGTGGATAGGCTGTGTCCCACAGTCTTCTGTGCAGCTTTCACCACCCTCTGCAGAGACTTTTTCTCTGCTGCAGAGCAGCTGCCGTGCCACACAGTGATGCAGGAGCACAGGACACTCTCCACCACACACCTGTAAAAGGATGTCAGGACTGAGCTCCCCAGTCCGGCACGCCTCAGCCTCCTGAGGAAGTAGAGGCGCTGGTGTGCCTTCCTGATCAGGCAGGACGTGTTGTTGCTCCAGATGAGGTCATCCGTTATGTGGACGCCCAGGTACCTGAAGCTGGAGACCACTTCCACCGCTGTCCCTCCGATGCACAGGGGAGGAAGGGGGAGATGTCTGCCCCTTCTGAAGTCCACGATCATCTCCTTGGTCTTTTTCACGTTGATGCAGAGGTTGTTCTATCTGCACCAACCCTCCAGGCGTTCCACCTCCTGCCTGTAGTCGGCCTCGTCGCTGTTGGCGATGCGTCCAACCACAGCTGTATCATCCGCAAACTTCACGATGAGGCAGCTCGGATGTTGTGCTGAGCAGTCGTGTGTTAGCAGGGTGAACAGGAGGGGGCTCAGCACACAGCCCTGGGGAGAGCCGGTGTTGAGGGTGATGGGGGAGGAGGAGATGTCATGGATCTTCATTGTTTGCGGCCTGTCCGTCAGGAAGTCCAGGACCCAGTTGCAGAGGGTGGAACTCAAACCGAGAGCACTGAGCTTGTGGATCAGTGTCTGCGGAATGATCGTATTAAAAGCAGATGTGAAATCCACAAAGAGAAGGTGGACATAGGAGTCTTTATTCTCTAGGTGGGTGAGAGTTGTGTGGACCACAGAAGATATGGCATCCTCTGTGGATCGGTTCTTCCTATATGCATATTGGTGTGGGTCCACAGTGACGTCAATGCAGTCTTTGATGCAGGCCATGACCAGTCTCTCAAAGCACTTCATGACTATCGGAGTGAGGGCTACTGGCTGATAGTCATTCAGGCTCGTCACTGTGCAACTTGAGTTGAGTCCACCTGTAGTAAATTCAGTTGATTGGGCATGATTTGGAAAGGCACATACCTGTCTATATAAACCATCACAGTTGACAGTGAATGTCAGAGCACAAACCAAGCCATGAAGTCAAAGGAATTGTCTATAGACCTCTGAGACAGGATTGTGTCAAGGCACAGATCTGGGAAAGGGTACAGAAATAGTTCTGCCACATTAAAGGTCCCAAAGAGTACAGTGGCCACCGTAATCCATAAGTAGAAGAAGTTTGGAACCTCCAGGACTCTTCCTAGAGCTGGCCACCCAACTAAACTGAGTGATCAGGGTAGAAGGGCCTTAGTCAGGGAGGTGACCAAGAACACAATGGTCAATCTGACAGAGCTCCAGTGTTGCTCTGTGGAGAAGGGAGAACCTTCAAGAAGGATCATTTCTGCAGCACTCCACCAGTCAGGCCTGTATGGTAGAGTGGCCAGAAGGAAGCCACTCCTCAGTAAAATGCATATGAAAGCCCATCTAGAGTTTTCCAAAAGGCAAGTGAAGGTGTCTGGAAGAAACCAGGCGCAACTCATCACCTGGCCAATACCATTCCTACTGTGAAGCATGGTGGTGGTAGCATCATGGTGTGGGGATGTTTTGCGGCAGCAGGAACTGGGAGACTAGTAAGGGTTAAGGGAAAGATGACTGCAGCAATGTACAGAGACATCTTTGCTGAAACCTGCTCCGGAGTGCACTGGACCTCAGACTGGGGCGAAGGTTTATCTTCCAACAGGACAACAACCCTAAGCATTCAGCCAACATCACAAAGGAGTGGCTTTGGGACAACTCTGTGAATGTCTTTGAGTGGCCCAGCCAGAGCCCAAACTTGAACCCTATTGAGCATCTCTGGAGAGATTTGTATTGTACATTGTATTTTAAATAGGTGAGTTTTCAGTCTGCATTTGAACTGAGGGAGAGAATCAATGTTAGGGATGTCCAAAGGGAGTGAGTTCCAGAGTTGAGGAGCAGCAGCTGCTCTGCTCCCCATGATTCTGAGGCGGTCGGAGGGCATAGTGAGGAAGAGGATCTGAGGGAGCGCAATGAGGTGGCAATGTGGAGGAGATCAGACAGATAGGGAGGGGCGAGGTTGTGGATGACCTTTAATGTAAATGAATTTTGAATTCTATTCTGAATTTTACCGGGAGTCAGTGGAGTTGCTGAAGGTTGGGGGTGATGTAGTGGAATTAGGGAGTTTTAGAATTTGTGAGGGAGACCAAAGAGAAAGGAATTGCATTAGTCAATACAGGAGGTGACGAGGATCTGGACAAGGATAGAAGTGGTGTGTTAGGTGAGGGAGGGGCAGCGCACACGGACACAAAAAGATAGACAGTCGCACATATTCACACCTGGGGCTAGTTAATCTAATGAGCATGTACCTGAAACAAACAGAAAGGACCCAAACAGGAATTCAGACCTGGAACCCTCTTGCTGTGAGGCGACACTGCTACCCACCACACTGTGCCACCCTTGAAAATCAGAAAAAACTAATTAAAACTAAACCGTACTAATATCCAAGTCACAAAGTCCACCTTTCAACAACCAGCCACGTTTTCCATGGGAATGGAAATATGAAAACAGCGATGACCTCTTGGTGGTGACTTGCGTCAGGGGGCACAGGAGGATGCCAGATAGACCCAGCAGACCTAAACGAACAGTGAGGGGTTGCTGGCAGCATCTGGCTGAGAACCCTTCAATCCCCACCTAAGGCAGAGATTCGACTGAATCCCAGGGTTGCTAGGGGACATGGAATCCAAGTAGGCCATGTTCTACGTTGCCATTGCTGAGGCGGCTGATCAAAGCTGTGTTCAGGTCATTGGTGCTATTCAAAGGACGCTGTACTGGTCTTTTGTGGTGAAGAGAGAGCCGAGCCAAAAAACAGGCTCTCAGTTTACTGGTCAATCTACATCCCAACCCTCACCTATGGTCACGAGCTGTGGGTAGTGACTGGAAAAACAAGATCACAAATAAAACTGACTGAAAAGAGTTTCCTCTGCAGGGTAGCTGGGCTCAGCCTTTTTTTTTTTTTTTTTTTTTGTGACATATTTTGTCATTGGAGGGAACTCACTCCAACGAAATTCGTGCTCTGCATTTAACCCACCCAAGTGACGTGCACACACACACAGCAAACCCGGGGCAGTGGGCGACCGCGTGCAGCGCCCGGGGAGCAGTGGGGGTTAGGTACCTTGCTCAAGGGTACCTCAGCCATGGACAGCGGTACGGGGAATCGAACCAGCGAGCCACCGGTTACGGGTCCGACACCCTAACCCTAACCGCTGATCCACGACTGCTTGTAGATGGGGTGAGGAGCTTAGACAACCAGGGGGTTCAGAGTAGAGCCACTGCTCCTCTACATCAAGAGGAGCCAGATCTGGCCAGGATGCCTCCCAGATGTCTCCTGGGGAGTTGTTTTGGGCATGTCCATGCCGAAGAAGACCCCAGTGCAGACCCAGGAGACAATAGAGGAATTATATCACTCATCTGGCGTGGAAACGCATTGGTATCCTGGACGAGCTGGTGAAAGTGGCAGGGGAGGGGAGAGTCTGGGCTTCCCTACTGGGACTGCTACCCCCACAATCCTGATCCGGATAAGTAGAAGAAAACAAGAAAAGACATTTCCACTCAAAACACAAACATTACACCACTCCACTGGTTCTTCCCTCCAACTGAGCTCTGCGTTAAAGATTTATCATCGTTCCATTTTAAATTAAATGGATTATTTTGTCATGGCTATGAGATATTAGCCATAAAAAGCATTGCTGAGGTAATCAAGCAGAGAATTGAATATGAAAGACTGCTGTTAATTATGTTGAACATAAATGCACTGAAGACGGAGCTGGAGCATTGCAATGTACCTAAACTCTGTCCATTCTCTCCATTCATGCTTTATTAGTATCACCCAGTGAAGCAAATAATCTGGTTGGTGTTTGGAGGCTCAAGACATCAGTGACACACAATGATCTGTTGTAGGCTTAAAAGTATGATATACATGCAGGCCTATTTACCATTTAAATCAGGTTATTCATATAACAGTTTTTACAGATTAATTTCTTTTCATCGTCATTAAATCCAACATGTACAATACAACAAATAAAGAAACCAAAAAATCACTTCACTTCATCATTTTTTCTGTTACTTTGTATTGTGCGTATAATGAGACAGCAGCACAGGGAAGGTAAGTGCATTTTTTTTCTGGCTCATTGAGCAGCTAATCAGATACAGATTCAAGCTGGGAGCTGTGGCTTCATACACAACATATTCAGTGCTGCAGGGAGATACTGTTATAAAGGTTATCCAATGAAGCATGGTCACTGCTTTCACATGCCAGGCTTGGATGCCTGACTGCATGTCTATTTCAGGATGTATAGCCTATACATTTACAGATTGCAGAGGTATGATTATCTTCAGGGCAGACTGGAAGATGTATGTGTGTGCTCATTTGGTCAGCACTAGAAAGGGAAGGCTTTCTATGTTTGCTTAGTATCTATATAACCAGACATCTTTATATTTTCATACTGCAGTCATTATCCACCCATGAATGTTGAGCATGCCTTGGATCAGTAGCTCCTTCTACTAACTAAGTCAGAGTGACAACAAAAACAAAACACGTATTTGAATCTGCATTAGTCAACACTACATTATTACAAAGTGGGATCGCAGCAAAGATTAGAGTCCCATCCTCATTAATTAGGGCTCCCTGTTCACCCAGATTAAATTAAAGTGTCAGTATGAAACTCGATGGAAAATATCCCAAATTAAACTGGAAAATGAACAGCTTTTTTGACTTTAAAAGAATGATGGCATCTTTTAATTACAGTTTTGTACAGTAGATTTTTTTTTTTATTACTTTTGCATCTAAATGTACACTACAGTCTGAATATATTGAGTCACAACTTGTTTTATATTTGTTTCATTTACACAGCTTTGTGTCTTGCCCACAATAATCATATAACAAATTTCTATTGTATCATATATTAAAGCACTAGAAGAAGAAGAAGAAGAAGAATCAACTTTTATTGGCAGTATATATATTTTTACATACACATACTGAATTTTACTACTGCATTTGACCCATCCTTAGTTGAACACACACATGCAACACCCGGCAAATTACATGCAGTGAAACACACACAGGAGCAGTGGGCTGCATCAAGCGCCCGGGAAGCATATTGGGGGGTTAAATGCCTTGCTCAAGGGCACATCAGCCGGCTAATGAAGGGGGGGGGGCATTTTATCGTCTCAATCACATTAATCACCACCACACCCAAAGTTTTCCTGCCCATCCCGTGGGGGAATCGAACCGGTGACCCTCCGATCACAAGCCGCTTCTCCAACCTCTAGGCCACGGCTGCCCCCCACAAGAATGACATAATTTACAGTTTATGTAAATGTATAAATATGGAGCTGAACAGAAAAGCTTTTCTTACAAAAGAACTACTATTAATGTGTACTATGACACCTAGCAAATTATATGCAGTGAACACACACACACACACATGAGCAGTGGGCTGCCATGTCAGACGCCCGGGAGCAGTTAGGGGGTTAGGTGCCTTGGCCAAGAGATGATTTTTAATCTCTGATAAGTAAGATTTTGTTCCTGAAAAAAGTTAGGTTAGGTTAGGAATACAAGACTGAATGGCGCTGTGGCTCTTTGTCAGCCAATCTACAATGCTGAAAAGAAACTTGAGATTGTTCTTATTTTCCTCATTTAATGATAAGAAATAGGCTGCTCTGATATTGTCTTATATGATATAAGGCTATTTTGCCAGACCACAAGAGATAAGCACAGTTTTGTGGAACTCTGTTTACTTCACAGTTTTTTCCAGCTTTGCTTTAAGTTGCAGATTTGAGTATTATGCCATGGAGCTATCACACAAATTTAACAGCCGGGAGACGAATGGATAAAGTGGGGCAGAAAATGGATGGATGTCCCAGACAGAAATTGCATCCCTAATCCTTGCCCAGGTTAATTGTAGTAAAAAGTATGAAAAAACCTGTCTGAAAAGAGGAGATTTTTGAGGTCTACACTGAAGCCAGTCTGTATGTGTGACTTTGTGTATTGTAATCGGTATACAGTTCCCAATATAGCTGCTCCTAGTTTTTTGTGTGTTTGAGCTTTTATGTCATTCTCTAGCTTCCCAATGGCCTTCTCTGTGTATTCAAATGTAAATGTTTAAATACTGGTATGTATGTATATAAAATATATTATGCAAATTCGAATAGTGGTCCTTTTTTAAAATTAATTAAATTATTTATTTATTTATTTATCTTACAAATTACTCTTTAAATTACTTTTACATTTTTCTTTTTGTATTTAATGAAGGGATACACAGAAATGCAGACAGGTGACATGGGAATGAAAGTATGTATCAAATTAAATCTGATCACTTTTGCTATTCATGGTCCTTGCCCCTTGTTATATTTCTGATCTCTTAGTACCATATGCATACCTCAAACTCCCTGGGTGGAGGTCTTTTGTCTGTTCCAGAGACACAGCTCAAAGTAAAGGAGCAAGGACATTTGCAGTCAGGGTACTGAGCCTCTGGAATGAAATTTGTCATTTTCTGTTTAAAATTTATTGATTTCATAAAAGTAACACACTATACTTCTCATACATAAAGCAGAAGTTTAAGGAAACTATATATATATGGTGTTAAATTAAGTTAGTGATCAAATAGGTTTTTTGGCTTGAAGTGGGTTTTAATTTGGTGGGAAACAGGCCAAATGGCTTTTAATGCTAAATGTTGCGGACCCCTGCCCGAGGTCATAGGTCGATGATTGACTTTGTAGTTGTATCACCGGATCTGCGGTGGTATGTTCTAGACACAGAGCTCTCAACTGGTCACCACCTGCTGGTGAGTTGTGAGTTGTTGCAGTTTCCCTGCTGCCCATTAAGGAAATAAGTGTACTGTTGCCACCTGATGAGCATACAGCGGCCCCACCAGCTTCAGTCAAAGATCACTGAGTATACGAGAGCGGACTCCACATGCACTCCGATCACAACAGATCGCAACACATCGCAACACATCGCAACAGAGAAATGCAAAATAAGAGGCTTATGTCTGGGCAGAGTCTTAGCTAGCTTTGTTGCTGTTGGACCCCTGTGTCTCTTGCACTATTGCTGGACCACAGCGTCTTTTGTTTGTCCTAAATTTAATTTGATCTGCTTGATCTCCTTGTTGAGCCTATTGCCGCCAGTCAATAAACTGATATTTTACCAGTTTAAGATAAGACAAGATAAGAGGGTGCAAAGCATGCAATAATAAGGGAAGGATGAGCATTCAAAAAGAATAAATACACAGGAAACAAATACCTGCAGCTGTACACAGTACAGAAAAGAAAAATACTATTCACACTAGAGTCCCTCAAGTTATGATTAGTGGATGGATTGATTATTGTACTGATTTGTTTCAGGAAAAGACTAAGTATATATGTAGAAGAATCATAATTCTGATTTAGAATCAGCTTTATTGACAGTACACACTAAATTCGTCTCCTGCATTTGACCCATCCTTAGTTGAACACACACGTGCAACACCTGGCAAAATACATGCAGTGAAACACACAAGAGCAGCGGGCAGCATCAAGCAGGAGAGCAGGGAGCATATTGGGGGTTAAGTGCCTTGCTCAAGGGCACATCAGCTGACTAATGGAGGAGGGGAGCATTTTATCGCATTAGGATTCCTGAGCAGGTAGAGTCTGCTCTGGCCCTTTTTGTATAGGGCGTCTGTGTTGTCAGTCCAGTCCAGTTTATTGTTGAGGTGAACAGGTACTTGTAGGAGATGACTCTCTCAATGTCTGGTCCCTGGATGTTCACCAGTGTGGGTGGGGTGTATTGGCGCCCGCTGAAGTCCACCACCAGCTCCTTGGTTTTACCCACATTGATTTGGAGGCGGTTCTCCTGGCACCAATCCACAAACCCCTGGATGAGTTCTCGATACTCTCGGTCGTCTCCGTCCATGATGAGGCCGACGATCGCAGAGTCATCTGAGAACATCCATCCATTTTCTATACCGCTTATCCGTCAGGGTCGCGGGGGAGCTGGAGCCTATCCCAGCTGACTACGGGCGAGAGGCGGGGTACACCCTGGACTGGTCGCCAGTCAATCGCAGGGCCAACACACAAAGACAAACAACCACACACTCTCATACTCACACCTAGGGGCAATTTAGAGTAGCCAATTAACCTAATGTGCATGTTTTTGGTATTGTGGGAGAAAGCCGGAGTACCCGGAGAAAACCCACACAGGCACAGGGAGAACATGCAAACTCCACATAGAAGGGCCCAGACCGGGATTCGAACCTGGAACCCTCTTGCTATGAGGCGACAGTGCTAACCACTGCACCACCGTGCCGCCCCATCTGAGAACAGAGCCATTAAAAAATGATTGTAACAAGTATCAAGTAATAATATTAACGGTTTTTAAAGAACAAAAATGTCTTGAAGTGAGTGAGATGCTCTAACAAAACATGTTCTCAGACAAAAACAAGCAAATATTGTCTTGATTAAAGATGTTTCATCTTCAATTTCTGTTTTCTCTTATCTCTGTGTATGCATGCTTTTTTAGCTTCTGAGCACAGCTGTCTGCTCAATCAGTAATATAACACAAAACTTATTCCAGTTAGATTCAAAAAGTATTTTATTTGCCAATCATCTGTCACTCTATCCAGCTTCTTCCATTCAGCTCTCAATAGCAAGTATAGGTGTAAAAAAATCTTGTTTGTTGGTGAAGCATAAAGCAATTTTGCAGTAAAGGAGTAATGTACTGGAGTGTTGGAGGACTGTGGGTGGTATCATATAGACTGTGGACAGTTTTCTCCCTAACTCCCTAACTCAGTGCACTGTTTGTACTCAAACTACAGATTAAAAGGCTCCAGCAGTACAGTAGGCTAAAGAAATTTCATAGCTTCAGCCAGCTGTTGTCCTGAGCTCTTCTCCCTTCAGCTGATGTGACTGATTTTTTTAAGAGCAGGGAACACACACTCTCAGTCCTCATAACATGTTCACACCATCAGTCTTGTTCAGGCTTGGATTTTGATCTTAAACCCCTGTCAAGTAGGAAGAAATGTTCTCTCATGATCAGATAGATGGATAAATAGATAGATACACATCTATCTATCCATCTATCTGTCTAATTATCTATCAACATCACATCAAACTGTACACCAAGAATGAGTGAGACACTGACTCGCTGATCCATATCACCAGGATCTAAAGTAATGACATAGGAATGTCATTTGGACTAGATAAGTGTATGAAAGAGAGGGAAGTTAATCAGAACGGAGGCAGAAGAAATACCAGAAGGCAATATTGCAGATCTTCAGAACAGCTACACATACCTTGGGATCCCACAGGCAAATGTAAACCATGAGGAGGCTGCAAGTAAGTCAGCCACAGTCAAACACCTATACTGAGTGAGGCAGGTCCTGAAAAGTCAGCTGAATGGGTAAGAACAAAGTCCAGACCATTAATACATATGCCCTATACCAGTCTCACTGGTATAGTAAGCTGGCCAAAGGAGTAGATAGTGGCCATCGATATCAAGACAAGGAAGCTCCTCAGTCCAGTCCAGTCCAGAACCCTGAAACCGTACACTAAGCAGAACGAGGGAAGCCGAGTACTAGTGAGTGTCAGAGCCAGTGTCCAGGATGATGCAACAAAGTTCCAGGAATACATCAGGAAGATGTCCCCCAGAGATGAACTGCTAAGTGAATACCTCAGGAGGCAGAAACCTGGCAATGATGAGGAGGAAGAGCCTTTGTATAGCATGTACCAGGCATGTACCATCAACAGATAGAAGAAGTGGCTGATATCAAGAAATTCTATCAATGGCTGGAAAAGCCTGGATTGAAGGACAGATCAACCGAGGCTGGGGTCTACCACACCAGATAGGACACTGAGTGCAGGCTGTGCAAAGATGCACCTGAAACAGTTCAGCACATAACAGCAGAGTGTAAGTTGCAGGCAGAACAGCCTACATGGAATGCCATAACCAAGTGAGGGCATAGTATACAGGAGTACAGAGTATGGACTGGAAGTCCCAAGGTCCCAAGGTCCCAAGGAGACTGAGAATGACCACCTAAGATCCTGTGGGACTTCCAGATCCAGACTGACAAAATGGTCATCAAAGCCAGCTGGACATTGTGGTGGTCGACAAACACCAGAAGAAGGTAGTGATGACAGAAGTAGCAATCCCAAGCAGCAGAAACACCAAGAACAAGTAAAAGCAACAGTGGTGCCAGTGGTAATCAGGGCACTGGTGACTGTTACCCCCAAACTGAAGGAGTGCCTCCAGCAGATTCCATGTACAACAAAGGTGGTCTCTGTCCAGAAGAGCACAGCCCTAGGATCAATTAAGCAGACTCAATTAAGCGACTAAGCAGTGAGTTTATGAGCTGGGTCAGGAACTCACAGTAGGGAGGGAGTAACATAAACTAGTTTATTTGGCAATATCTTTCGTCATTATTGTCATTACTTAAATTATAAGTTGCTCATAGATATTCCACCTTTTGTTATGTTTATCTTTGCCGGATCAGACGCAGCCTGGGGTCAGTGGATGTTCAGGAGCACAAGATGGAAGAGCAGGGCCAGATCAGATAACTGAGCCATATCAGCCCAGTCCAAAAGAAATAGCAGTTCAAAAACTTGCAAACAGAACCTTACATTTCCGGCTCGAAGGAGCAACTTCTTTTGGGGGCAGTCGTGGATCAGCGGTTAGGGTGTCGGACCCGTAACCGGTGGATCGCTGGTTCGATTCCCCGTACCGGTGTCCATGGCTGAGGTACCCTTGAGCAAGGTACCTAACCCCCACTGCTCCCCGGGCGCTGCACGCGGTCGCCCACTGCCCCGGGTTTGCTGTGTGTGTGTGTGCACGTCACTTGGGTGGGTTAAATGCAGAGCACGAATTTCGTTGGAGTGAGTTCCCTCCAATGACAAAATATGTCACTTTCATGTTCATGTTCATTTCCAAGAGAAATGGTTTAACACTAGAACTACCGAGGCAGTCATTTTGACTGCTTTCAAAATTTGCAACGTCATAACTTGGTTTAAAAAAAACCTATGTACCAATAGGACCCTGACTTTTCCTAAATATGTGAATATTTTATTCTAACATTGTTTTATCATTAAAATTTCAAAACACAAAAGAGATCTGAGTATTACTACCTCGAATGACCATAGCAGTCAAATTGACTGCATGCTTTCTACAGGGGGTGTCATATTTCACTATTTGCTACATTTGCCTCCAAGTAATTTACAAAACAGCATGATTTTCTGATAGACAGTTTTTTGGTCTATCAAGTGTGCCATAAATTGGAAAAGGCCTGGTAAGATGAATATTCCATGAAATAAAACTAATTAGGCTATAATGTTTTGGTGACAGTGGAACATCCTGAAACTTCAGCGGTACCTACTGTGTCAACCACAAGAGCACTCAGCCTGCCATTGGATGACGAAGCTGTCCCACAACCTTCAGCACAGAGGCATGAAACAGCGAAAGATGGCACAGTGTGGACTGTAATACAGTCAGGTGAAAACAGTGGAAGGCGTCAGAGTCATAATGTTTTTACAGAAGCTTCAGGCCCCACAGCACATGCCAAACACAACATTGAGGATGCCCTCACCTCTTTTCTGTGTTTGGTTGATGATGCCATGCTGAAACACATCAGGGCCTGCACTGTTGCTGAGGCACACAGAGTCAGAGAGGAAAGTTCATGGGATATGACTGTCGATGAGCTAAAGGCCTTCATTTCTCTAATCTACATTCTTGGTGCACAAGGTGGAAAAGGCCTGGACTTGGCGAGCTTTTGGTCAGCTGACTGGGGCTGTGCATTTTTCAAGGAGACCATGTCCCGAAACAGATTCCAGGAAATCTTACGATTCCTGCGTTTTGACAAAAAGGAGACGAGACGCACACGTCTGCAGGAGAACAAGTTTTCCCTGGTATCTGAAGTTTGGGAGAGATTTGTCCAGAACTGCATCACTTGCTACAAACCAGGTGCTGATATAACTGTTGATGAGCAGCTCTTCCCAACAAAAGCAAGGTGCAGCTTCATCCAGTATATAGCTAGCAAACCTGATAAATTTGGTATCAAGTTCTGGCTTGCTGCTGATGTTGATACCAAATACATGCTAAATGCTGCACCATATCTGGGCAAAGATGAGACACGGAGGCCAGGACAGCGACTGGGAGACAGTGTGGTGTTGAAACTGGCTGAGCCTTTCCTGGGGAAGGGGAGAAACATCACCACTGATAATTTCTTTACTTCCCTTGAACTTGCCAAGGCACTAAAGGCCCAGAAAACCAGCCTGGTTGGTACAGTAAATAAGAGCAGACGAGAGCTTCCTCCATCTGTAAAGGAGCAAAGGGCCCTGCACACCACAGAGGTGCTGAAATGTGACAGTGCAACCCTAACAGTGTATCAATGCAAACCAAGGAAAAATGTCTCCATTCTAAGCACTGTCCACACAACTGTCAACATCACAAGTGGCCGTAAGGCTAAACTGTTACATACGAGACTGTTACATACTACAACAGAACCAAGGTTGGAGTAGATGTGCTTGATCAAATGGCGAGGAAATACTCAGTGAAAGCACCTACACGAAGATGGCCACCAGCGGTGTAATTGCAGAGAAGTTGTGTTATGTGTCAATTAAATAAATAAAACACTCAATCATTATAATTTTCATGTGTGTTTTTACCTATTTCACCAATTTATTCTTGTTGTTTTTAATGTTTTTAATGATAATCCAAATTATATACAAATAATGTCCAAGCAGTCAAAATGACTGCCACGGTCGTTCTAGTAGTTGCAGAATTCTGGTAGACCGAGTGTTAAAGAATTTCCTTGGATTCATTACAGTCATGGTGTGAATGAAGTCATGTGCTTTCACTGTGTAAAAGCATTTCACCTAGACAAGTCTTCACTGGCGAAAAACACTGATCCAGCATGTGTTCAAAAATTGGATGAAAGGCTGTGCAGAAATTTACAGATCATACAAAAAGCAAGTCTCATAAGTTCGCAGTTACTACACATAGTCAAAAAGCAAATCCGATTAATTCTCAGCTCTCTAGTGCATTGGCAGCATCACAGCAAAAGGCAAGGACATGCTTGATGAAGATCACAAGCTGCGTGCAATTCCTCGGCAGACAAGGCCTGGCTCTCAGACGCAATGAATCTGAGGAAGGAAATCTTTCACAGTTACTCAGGTTGAGATCAGATGATGACTCTATGCTGTTCAAGTGGCTTAATTCACATTCTCATGATTACACAAACCCCAAAATCCAAAATGAGATGTTGAGCATAATGGGAAACCACATTGTCAGAGATATAGCCACTGAAATCAGATCACAGCCACAGTTGCAATACTCCATCATTATTGATGGAACACAGGACATTATTGGGACCGAACAGGAATCAATCTGTCTTTGCCACATTGACCATGACCTAATTCCTCTTGAAGTATTTGTTGGTTTATAAGAAGTGTCGCTTACAACTCGAAAAAACCTAGCAAATGTAGCCAAAGACGTGCTGCTTCGTCTCAATTTGTCTCTCGATGGGCTCCAGGGACAGACATATGATAGAGCAGCAAATGTGTCTGGAAAATATGCTGGTGCCCAGGCCTATCTTACACAAGTACAAGTTCAAGACCATCTTCTGCAACATTGCCACATATGAACATGGATCATTTACCACACTGCAGCCACTGTGCCTAACAGTATGAGGCAGTGTTGCTCAGTTTGGAGGAGATGGCTTCAACCAGTGGCTCCAGCTACAAAGCAACTATGAAGGCAAATGGACTGCTTGACAGATGCCAGAAAGGGAACACAGTGCTGGGACTCCATCTTGCTTTGGAAGTTCTTCAGGAAACGAAATGCGTCAACAAGTCATTACAAACGCGAACTATCACAGTTGCTGGTATGCAGGTTGCAGTAGATTATGTCAAGACAGCTTTGAAAAGAACAGAGCAAGTTTCCAACAGGTCTTTGACAGTGCAACAGAGCTGGTCACCTCACTGAGCATCAGCCCAATTGAAATGCATCGCATCCGCAGGCCACTGAAACACCTAGCTGGTGAAGCTGCAGCACATGCCCCAGCAGCTTCTGTTGATTACTTCAGAAGGGAGTTCTTCAAGATGCTTGACACAGCAGATGTGCAAGCCAGAGAGTGGTTTCATCAAACAAGCCTTGAAGTTCTTCAGAAGTTGGAGAATGTGCTTGCAACTGGAAAAGGTGATTACAAATAAAACTTAATACTTGACTACTTGAATAATGGACATTTTTTTCAATTTCTTTCCACCTGTGATGTCAGTTTGTCCTGCCCATCACTGGGTGGTGCTATGTAAATGGGGTCTGTTTATCATATAGTGCATAAATAAGTGTAAAATTGGTGATACTGAGTTGGAGTTGGAGTGACGTTGACTAACAAAGTGAAAGACAGAATCAGAACCTGCACAGTAGAACAGAATTGTTCTACTGTGCAGAACCCTCAAACTCACAGTTACCCATTGACTGAAGCAGGACATACAGAAAACAACAACTTCCTACTTTGAGTGTCTGGCATTGTGGTATAATTTCTATGTAAGTTGTGATGAGCTAAAGCTATAGTATGCAATGCCATATGATAGCATGAAGTAGTCATGTTATGTTTTCATTAAGACTGAAAGAAAAGCAAGATACAGCTGTATTAAAAAGATACAACTGGTTAAGGGCCTGTAAGCTACGGAAGGTAAAACTGTGTAACTGTGAAACTGTTTTATATTAGTGAAACACTGTCTGTGGTGGCCATACACTGCCAATGTAATGTCATTATTAATACTGCGAGCTTGAAAAGAACATTTATTGTAATCTTGCATAAAACTATTATTTTTTAAAAAATGGCACAGAAAGAGGCCTGGAAATAATGGTGTCTAGTGCCAGCTGAAACTTAGGCCGGAACTGAAAGGCAGCCCAGAGAGGAGAACTATTGTTCTTACTGTGCTTAAGAAGCAAATAAATAAAGACAAACAGGTGCAAGATAAGGCCAGTGGAAAGTCCCCAGTAAACCTAGGGCAAGCTGACCTAATGGTGTAAAAAGTCACCAACCAATCCAGGACGAAAAGAGAAAGCTAATGGTGTAAGAAACAAAGATGGCAAAGGGATGAATAATAGGCGTGGAAAGGTGTATTTAATCTGATCTCATAATGAGATTTACAATCCCTATCTTAGATTCTAACGTGTGCTTGCTTTAATGACATATTGTAAAAAAAGGTATCATAAACAGGTTGTATTCTGGAAGATACTTGGTTGGTACTACTCCTGGCAGCATGTTCCCAAAGTGATCTCAATGAAAAATCATGTAACATTCTTGTGCAGTGCAGTGAAACTGTTAAAGTCCCTGTAACAGTGCAGATAAGGTGCCGACAGCAAAAGACTGCATGCAAACAGATAAATACCACTTCAAATGAGGTAATTCCTAAATTCTTCGCCGGTGTAATAACTAACTGGATCGATTTCACCAATTTTACTAATTTTTTCGAGGAACCGAGCCTTTGGAACAGAGTCCAGCTTGTCTCGGTACGATCTCTCTCTCTCTCTCTCTCTCTCGCAGCACCGTATCTATCACAAAGTGATGTAAACAAAAAACTTTTTCCTGCAAAAACGGTAATAGAGTTTTACTAAGACCGTGTGGCAGAGTTCAGGAGGGAAGTAAAAAATAAATGACAGTTGCTGACAACGCCACCTGGAGGAGAGGTGCCTCAACCCCAGGAAATACACACAGGCACACAGGTACAGGTCACACACAGAGCAAGGGACGGGTACAAGGAACAATTTTTATTAAATCACAAAAAGAGAAAAAAAACAAGCACACAATAAAATTTGATCATAAGTACTAACGTGTTGCCTATCACAAATAAGGTACGTTGGGGCCCTGCAAAGTCAAAACCAAGAGCCAACAGGGCTGTGGAGTACTGAGGGTGGGAAGGAAAAAAAGAAAAGGGAGCAACCTACACACCGTGACACTACAATCCAATAAAATAAGGATGTGAAGACAAAACCCAGCACCAGGAAATGGGGACCACCGCCACCACCAGGCCACAGCTCCTGTACAGCAAAAGCAAAGAGAAATTAATCACAGGGACCCAACAACATGGCAACCTAAAATACACAGACACTCACACACTCCAATAAACAAACAAAGGAAAAAAATAAAAAGGAAAGAAAAACACAATAACTATACCTACTTTACTAAATTCAACCCAGAAACAATGCAAAGAAATATAAATACACACATACAGAAGTTGAACCTAAATTTACACAATAAATCAAAATAACAAATAATCCAGAAGAACAAAACTAAAAAATAAAGCACAAAACGACTTCGCGTCCTGAGCGACTTTGCGTCCAGAACAGTGGCGCAACCAGAACAGCAGCGCAACCAGAACAGCAGCACCTACCCAGTGCACCGATAAGAAGGGGAGGGAAGGGAAGCCACGCTAACGTTGGGTGAGCCACTCCCATCACAACCACTGTTGCAGATCAAAAAGAGAACAGCGTCAGCACAGGGAGATCCAGCTAGCACAATATTGCAACAACCTACCGTGCCAACACCGCAGGTGGACCCAGGCAAGAGGACACGACAGCCCCACCGCATACACGCTGCCACAACGCACGCTGCAAAACAAATGACAGCCGCTGTGACTGCAGTGTACCTGGCGCACAGACAGAACGGACAAAACACATACCTGGACACCAGAGCACCACGGCACCCACGTCCACCACAGCTACTGCTGCAGGCTACCGCCGCACAAGGAGGAAGAAGAGAGAGAGAGCGCAGCCACCTGCCAGCTTAAATAGCTGCGGGGCCGCCCCACAATCAGTGCACTGGAACCGTGGGACAGTGCCATATAGTGGCGGGGAGAAAATAACTCACCTGGCCACACAATGCAAACCAAGCACCAGGTACCAGTTTTCCAAAGACAATTGTGCACCTGGTCTCGACTGACTATGTACTGTTTGTAAACTGTACTGCTTCTTTGCATGTTGCTTACCTCATGGCTACTTTTCATTGATTAACTGCAACAGTATACATATTGATTATATGTTGAAATGTTCCTGTAGTCTGTTTTTTTGTGGACAAACAAAAAGTGGTTTAGGAACATAACACTGCAGTATATGTAGAAAACTTACCATGACTCTGGATCATCATCATCATCATGATCATCATCAAAGTTCTCGGTATTAACCTCATCTGGTAGAATAGAACTAAATAGTCTTTAATGTCATTGTATATATACAACAAAACTGAAAGCAATCCTCATTAGTGTCACGAGTGAAAAAAGAAAAAAAAGTATTTTATAAAAACTCCTTAAAAATAAAAGCATGAAATAAATAACTAGGCTAATAGGAACAAGTGAAACACATAAAAATCACACACATACATTTCACATTCTGCTATAACTGACTGCACGAGCACTGTGTACTGAGCCTAACTACTTGCCGCAGCAGCCCAGGTTTAATTGAAATTGAACCCTGGTCCTGCATGTCATTCTCTCTCTCTTCCCCTTTCCCTGTCCTTTTTTGGCTGTGTCTATCAAATAAAGAGGTGGTAAACTCATTGCTCCACAGAAAGGAATTTTGCATTCACACAGAGGAGGTTTTTTTGACATAAATGAAGACGTGAGGCTTGAACTTTTGTACCTTTATTTTTGTAACTTAAAGGGAGGTTGTTAAGTAAGTCAGAAAATGGAACAAAAAAGTGAACCCCCAGAGTTGGCTTGTAAAGTAAAAAGGCCTCAACTAGGGAACTCTAAACTATGGGAAACTTCAAGATGGCCTGGCAGCAGGTGAGTGCATGTAGTCTTCCAGAGTTTGATTCCAAGTGTTCAATGTGGTGTGGCAGTGTTTCAAAAACTGAGTCAAAGGGAGCCCAGAGCAGACTGGGCAGGTAAGTCAACCCGAAAGCAGAAGAGACAAAGGTTAGCATACATGAAAAAATCCTCCAGAAACTTCCAAAAAATGTATGGAGCCTGATGTGATATCACTAGGAAGTAGAGGATCATCTGGTGAAGATGGTGAGGCAGGACTGGTCTTTAAATGCAGCAGGAGCAGCATGGAGATGATTGGCCAGATCAGGAGCAGATGTGTTGGATAATAGGAGAGCAGATAAGACACGTCCCCACGCAGCTCTGGATAGGGTCCAAGTATCAAACACACACACACACGGCCACAGGAAGAACAGAGGAAAAGGAAAAGCCACAGAAAGGTCTGTGTTCTTTTGTGTTTTTTTTTTCTCACATTGAACATTGACAATGGCAACTCCCACTCCCTAAGACCCTAAGATTCATTATCCAGTCAATTTGAAACTCACAGGACAATTGCACACATGTCCTATGTGGACTATATATATGCCATTTTCCTCGTGTTTGTCCACTTTGATTCTGATGAAGACACAGTAGTTTCGAAATGTAATACTACTACTCAGTGTGCTCCAGCCACTTTTGTTTTCTACAAATCAGTATGGCAAATGCCAGTATTTCAAATGATGAACGCAATCTGAGCTCTGAATGAATCATAATGTATCAGTGAGCTACAGTCATGTAGGCAAAGCAAAATAAGAGGGTAAAAACAGTGTCCATGATCAAAACACTTTCAAAAAAGCGGCTAAGAATTTGTTTAATATGAGGCATTTTTTAGGCTGTCATTTTACTGTCATATTTAATACATTGAACACCTGTATTCCTTGGTTGTATTTACTGCTTGGAGTTGGATGTAAATTTCATTTACAAGTCAATAATGCTAATTAGCTGCAGTAATTTTCAGCTCAAGTCAGTTAATCAACCCTAAACCTAAACTCAGTTATGACTTATTATGAAAGCCCTGGTCTTAAATCAACTTAAATTAACAGCACTCGCCTGCCCTTTTATTACGCCAGTACAATTGAGGATTTAGTCAGGAATAGACATGAGCCAAAAGAGAAAATCAAACTCCCAATCAGTCAAGAGCCTGATCATAGTGGAGGGGATCACAGTATTAGGTTGACAAACAAAATCAATCAGACTGAAGAGGAACAGTCACAATTGCTGGAAGAGAAATTGACAAAGTGAAAACAAGTTGAAGTGATCAGTTTAAAAGAAAATGAAAAATAAATGAGGAAAAAATAGATAGCACAGGAATTGATAGCACAGAATGAACAAAATTCTGTGTTTCTTCTGTCACAGTCTTTGTGCTGAGGTCGCTGTGTCCTGAAACCATTACTCCTCTCTAGTCACTGCTTGTATCTGGTTATCTTGGTTTGGTAAAATGTACACTGATGTAAAGTGTAGTCAGCTGAAGCACAAATATATTTATCTGTTGTAACTTGCTGTGTTCTCACATTAACCTGTTTAATGCTTCATGTTCCTTCAGGCACATTTTATTCCTGCTGTGTATTTAGCTCAGCTGCATATGGCACAGGGGCGGCACGGTGGTGCAGTGGTTAGCGCTGTTGCCTCATAGCAAGAGGGTTCCAGGTTCGAATCCTGGTCTGGGCCCTTCTATATGGAGTTTGCATGTTCTCCCTGTGCCTGTGTGGGTTTTCTCCGGGTACTCTGGCTCCCTCCCACAATACCAGAAACATGCACATTAGGTTAATTGGCTACTCTACATTGCCCCTATATGTTTGTACACTGAAAAAAGTGATACTTTGGATTAACTTAAAAAAATTGATGTAATTTGTTACACCTAATTGTATTAGTTTCTCTCAAATTAAATTTATGACTTGGTTGACACCATACAGTTTGATTTAATATCAACCAAAAATATTAATTCTACCAAAGACAAAATTTACATTCACTCAAAGTGAAAATATTAGTTATTCTAATGACCACACAGCAGTTTTTCACTTAGCTCTGACTCAATAATTTTACTTTGGTTAAACTTAATATTTACTACTACATCAAAGTATACTTTTACTTCAGATAAAACTAATTAAATTGATGTAATTTTGTTACATGCAATTTCATTAAGTTCTCTCAAGTTAAAATCTGTAATTCAGTACTGTAAACTATTATTTTACTTTCAATCAATATGTTTTCTTTAGTCACAAGTCAAAATGTCACTTAATGCAGGTCATTCCATTCCATTAGATAATGTTTTTGTTTAGTTTTACTTTGGTTAACTTGCAATAAATTAAGACAGAAAATATCTTCAAAATAACTTTATTATTTTCTATACCGCTTATCCGTCAGCGTCGCGGGGGAGCTGGAGCCTATCCCAGCTGACTACGGGCGAGAGGCGGGGTTCACCCTGGACTGGTCAGCAGTCAATCGTAGGGCCAACACACAAAGACAAACAACCACACACTCTCACACTCACACCTAGGGGCAATTTAGAGTAGCCAATTAATCTAATGTGCATGTTTTTGGTATTGTGGGAGGAAGCCGGAGTACCCGGAGAAAACCCACGCAGGCACAGGGAGAACATGCAAACTCCACATAGAAGGACCCAGACCGGGATTCAAATCTGGAACCCTCTTGCTATGAGGCGACAGTGCTAACCACTGCACCACCGTGCCACCCATAACATGCATCACATATAAAATAAAAATAAATACAGTAAAATAAAATAAAAGCCTCCAATTACTGACTTTTTATTGTTTTTCTTTTCCTTCTGTAACAACATTTTGTACCCTTAACCACATGTGAAACAAATCACAGCACTTTTTTACATAAAGATCTTGTGTACAAATAGAATTTTTCATCAATCTTATATCTTGAGCTTGGAACTCAGACTGAACACTCTGCGTATCATTGTCTTTGGTTCTATCTCCATGAATATTTTCTGCAGTGCATCAAAAGTGTGCTTTAACTCACGTGGACAGCTCAGGTTTAGAGCATAGATGAGGCCAAATAACAGGGCACAAGCATGTGTGAGTGGCAACTCACTGAGGGCTTCCACACCATCGATAACAATCCCAATGTCACATCGGGGATGGAGAGGATCCTCCACCTCCGTCATGACAAAAACTGCCATGGTACACCTCTTCAGCTCTTGTTCATCCTTCTGACCAACCTGATAAAAGAGATGGCAGATCAGTATCTGATTTAACAATTTAAAAACCTAGACAGACTATTCTCCCAATCAAATATAAAAATAAAACATACACACAAACATGTTCATTATAAGACCACTGCAGGACAGAGTACTCCACACTACTTACCAGATACTCCTTGAAGAGTTTGTCCACGTCTTCCCCAAGGAATACAATAAGGGCCTTCAAGAGAGACTCTCGTTTCAAAATCATCTCATGGCTCTGTCGGTGTGAGAATACATCTAATTTTGCAACTTAACTTTAAATGATGAACATTAATTACACAATGCACATACATAAATGACCACTTAAACTAATTGTGATTTACAAAAGCTTTCAGAAAACCAGTTAAATGGGCTGTCAAACACACAAGACTACAACTACAAAACAAGAATCATAAGGACGATAAATAAAAACACAGCTTTATTGCCCTTTATGTGATATAAACTCAAATGATGTATTGCGTTACCTGATCAAGAACTTTTAGTATGTCCCGAGTCTTCTCTCTGACAACTCCTCCCTTGTTTCTGATGATCTCAATCAGCTTACAGTACTGCTTGTCCAAGGAAGCCATGAATCACGGTTGAAGTGGAGCAGTTGTTCTGCACTGCTCTTCAAAAAAAATCAAAGGAGTACAAGAAAATGTTATTACATTACTTATGGCACAACTACGGGGTGTATGCAATCTTATATTTGACATCAGGGGCCATTATATGCACTTTGACTGTTCAATTTATGCTCAATAGGCTCAATTTCTTAGTAGATAGGACCAACAGTCCACAATCAGTTCACTTTACAGTACACACAGTACACTTTAGGAAATGAACCATAAATATTTGTTCTCCTGAAAAACACAAACTGTTTCACTGTTTTTCAGATGCTGTGCTATATGTTGAAAATAGTGTTTTAAATTTTAATGCTGATTGCTATTGCATACAAAACATTTAAATGTGGCCACTTCCCTTTGTGAGGATGGCTGATGATATCTTGACAAGTGGGTCAAACGTGCCTTCCAAGTCTTCCAAGGTATAAGAACAGTTTAAGTCTTTAAGTCATATGTGTCAAACTCACGGCCCGCGGGCCACATCCGGCCCGGCGTACAATTATATCCGGCCCGTGAAATCATTTTATTAATCTACTATAATGGCCCGGCTATATGAAACGCTGATAACTCTCAAACTACAGATCCCATAATTCAGCGCTTCAGCTGCCTTGCCGCCGCAAGACTTCCTGGAAACGTTCTGCCTGACGAGCGCAGCCACTTTTAAAACTATACAGTATAATACTGACAAACAACTCGTCGGCCAGTTGAGAAACTGAGCTTCTATCGTTGAATTTTTTTTTTTTTTGAATTTTTCTACGTTACATGAAGGCTGTACGGAGGGAAGCAGGGTGACGTTTCTGTTGCTGTGGGTTTCGCGGATGCTAATCCCTCACAATAGAGAACAAGAGACAAACAAACAACAAACAACAAGAGAAAAGTTGACTCTGAAAACAGAGCCTTTCAAAACCGATGGGAGGTTGAGTATATGTTTACTGACATTGCAGGTAAACCCGTGTGTCTTCTTTGTGGAGCTAATGTGGCCGTAATTAAGGAATATAATGTAAAACGGCACTACGAGACAAAACATCAGGATAAGCTAAAAAACCTGAATGCAGAGCAGAAGATGCAGAAAGTCGAAGAGTTAAAGAAGAATATGAAGATCCAGCAGATGTTTTTCACCAGAGCAAAATCCCAAAGTGAAGCTGCTGTGAAAGCAAGTTTTATAGTGGCAGAGGAGATCGCCAAATCAGGCCGACCATTTACTGAGGGAGAGTTTCTGAAGAGCTGCATGATGAAGGTGTGCGACGTCTTGTGTCCAGACAAAAAGCAGATGTTCGCAAATGTAAGCCTGAGTAGAAATACGGTTGCTGATTGGGTTTGTGAGATTGCCACTGATTTGAGAACACAGTTGAGTGAAAAAAGCAGAGACTTTGTTGCATACTCTCTTGCTGTGGATGAAAGCACAGACATGACGGACACTGCACAGCTGGCGATCTTCCTCCGTGGAGTGGACTCTAATTTGCACGTTACAGAAGAAATATTGGACATTAAATCGATGCATGGAACAGCAACGGGAAAAGACATTTTTGAAAACGTGTGTCAAAGTATAACCGACATGAAATTGCCCTGGGACAAACTTGTTGGACTTACTACGGATGGAGCACCGGCAATGTGTGGTGAAAAAAGTGGACTAGTGGGAAGGATGCGAGTAAAGATGCAGGAGAACTGTGTTGGTGAGCTAACTGCATATCACTGCATTATTCACCAAGAATCGCTGTGTGGTAAAGTCTTAAAAATGGAGCATGTGATGAACACTGTAACGCAGACCATAAACTTTATCCGAGCCAAGGGATTAAATCACCGGCAATTTCAATCTTTTCTGTGCGAAATAGATTTGGATTTTGCCGAGATTCCTTATCATACAGAGGTACGTTGGCTGAGTCGGAGAAAAGTTCTCAACAGAGTTTTCGAGCTCATTAAAGAAATCTGTCAGTTCATGGACAGTAAAGGAAAAGACTCCACAGTTTTGCGGGACGAAAAATGGAAATGTGAATTGGCGTTTCTGGCTGACATAACAGCTCATCTCAATGTCTTAAACCTGCAGCTCCAGGGACGTGACCGCATGATCACTGACATGTATGATGCAGTGAAGGCATTTCAAGTGAAGCTGCTCTTGTGGGAGACACAAATGCACCAGTGCAACTTGCCTCACTTTCCCCGTTGCCAAGTAATGATGAACCACGTCGGCACAGCAGCATCCCCAAATGCGCACTTTGCTGATAAACTGAGTGCACTGCGCACTGAGTTCGCACGGCGCTTTGGTGACTTTGAAGCACAAAAAAATAACTTCGAGCTGCTTCGCAACCCATTTGCCGTCGACGTGGAAACTGCACCTGTACAGATGCAGATGGAGCTGATTGAACTGCAGTGTAATGAGACACTAAAGGTAAAGTATGACACTGCAGGGCCCGCACAGTTTTTTCGCTCCATTCCTGAAGCAATGCCCCAGCTCCGTCGACATGTGGCTCGAACCTTGTGCATGTTTGGTAGCACATATCTATGTGAGAAGCTGTTCTCAGTGATGAAGCTTAACAAAACAGTACACAGAAGTCGTCTCACTGATGAACACCTGCAGTCCATCCTGAGAATCTCTGCAACACAGGACCTCACACCAAACCTGAATGAAATTGTTGCCAACAAAAGATGCCGAGCATCCAGCTCTGACAAAATGGCATAAGCTGAAAAAAAAAAAAAAAAAACTGAATGAAAACTGAAAAAAAAATAAACTGAATGTTTTAATTTGTTGTTATTTTAACTTTTGGTGAAAAGCACAAATTTTATTTATATTTGCATTTTTTCATTTTCATGAATGCATTTTGAATTTGTATAGTTTTGACAGGAGCAAAGTATTTTAAGTTATTAATGTTTAAGTTTGTTTATTCTGGAATAATATTCCTGTCTGATTTTAATTCATATTTGTGTTAAAAAAAAGTCAAGTTTTAGTGTATTCAATAAATGTTTATCCTGTTTGGCCCACGACCAAAGGTGTGGTTTGAGTTTTGGCCCTCTGTACAATTGAGTTTGACACCCCTGCTTTAAGTTTTTAAGTCTTAAGGACTAGGAAAGAAAGAAAAAGAACAACTTACCCATTTACCACTTAATTCAATTGACAAAATGCTGCATGGACATTTGCATTTATTTTATAGAAACAGTTGTTTGCTGTCAGTTAAGTATTCAGCAGGAAAGCAGTTTCTTTTAAAGGGAGTATTTATCAGTTTCAATTTCTTATCTATCTTTCTCTCTATATATATAATATATTTTTAATCATACTTATAATGGAATGAAATAACTTATTATATTTATGCTTTTTTCTATTTTTTTATTTTTGGGTCACACTTTCCTCCTCCACTCTAGCGGTAGAACTAACTAGCGATAGCGCTAGCTAACAATGCCAACAATGCCTGCAGTAATGGGCGTTTTGGTCGATAAACTGAGTTTTACCTTGTTCTCCTCCCAGTCAGTGCGATTGCAAACTCCCTCCTGCTTCCATAGGAAATGTGCAGACACCAACCAGAACATGCCCCAACATGCTAGCTCAAGCATTACAGAAATACAAGGTGTATCATACCAAATCATCCTACTTTTTACTTATGAGACAGAAAAATAATATCAGCAACAATATTGTCGTTGCAATACCAATCACTGAGTGATAAATTATGATATGACAAATAACCTGGTTCAGCTACAGGCGGGAAAAATACACTGTCATGTGTAAACCATATACAGACACTAAAACTGCTGTCCAACCAGACACTAACGACAAACATGTATATAAAACACACTTTGTGTTTAATTCAATTCAATTCAATTCAATTCAATTCAGTTTATTTTTATAGCGCCAATTCACAACAAAAGTTATCTCATGACACTTTCCAATTTGAGCAGGTCTAGACCAAACTCTTTAATTAAATTGTAAATAGAGAGAGCCCAACATTCCCCCTTGAGCAAGCACTTGGCGACAGTGGCGAGGAAAAACTGCCTTTTAGAAGGCAGAAACCTCGGAGCAGACCCCGACTCAAGACGGGTGGCCATCTGCCTTGACCGGTTGGGTTGAGAGAGAGAGAGAGAGAGAGAGAGAGAGAGCGAGTGCAGGAGAGCGAGAGAGAGAGCAAGGGAGAAAGGCAGAGGGGGTGGGGTGTGAGAGAAGGAGCACACAAGCAGAGATGCATAGCAGCAGTAATAATACCAGAAGTATCGGAATGTAGATAATGATAATGACAATGAAGTATACAGAAGGTATTATGGTGATTTTGATAACAATAGTAGTAACAATAATGGTAGTAGTTGTACTGAGTCTTAACAGATTTAAATCAGATTATGACTAAACAGTAGTAATTGCAGTAGGTTTTGAGCAGGACAACAGCAGGAGCAGGAGGTCCAGTCATGATCGATAGGAATCTGCGGGACAAGAAAGCACAGGGACTCCAGGGAAGAAGTTGAGTTAGTAATATGCATTAATGGGACATGAATGTGTGCAGAAGGAGAGGGAGAGGAAGAAAGAGCTCAGTGCGTCATGGGAGGGCCCCCGGTAGTCTAAGCCTATAGCAGCATAACTAGGGGCCGGCCTAGGCCAGCCCTAACTATAAGCTTTATCAAAGAGGAAGGTTTTTAGTCTACTCTTAAATATAGAAATATAGAAGCAGTACAAATTCAAATTCTTACCTTGTTCACAGTAGCTCTGTAAGATGGCGGGAGGTAGCAGCCTTTCAAATGACGGTTCATGAAATGCACCAGCGGGCAAGTGATGTGACGATCTGTCATGTGACACGAAAATCTCTGGTTTGAAGGAAAATAACTACATTAATCCAAATGTTATTTTCAGTTTACTGCAAATGCTGTACTATTTGCATTGAACAAAATCAAAAAAACAAACAAACTATTTTTGAAAAAGAAACACAATTTTAGATTACTCTAGTATAAAAATGTGATTTAAACCAATGAGACAGTAGTTGCACTTTTTCAGTGTATGTCTTTGTGTGTTGGCCCTGCGATTGACTGGCGACCAGTCCAGGCTCCAGCTCCCCCGCGACCCTCACGGATAAGCGGTATAGAAAATGGATGGATGGATGGATGTCTATGGCACAGATGTATGTTGACATTTTTCAAGTAACCAAGTTCTCATTTCCTACAGTCGTCTTCTCAGTTACCAGCTTATCACTGGCCAGATCAGTATCTGACTTTGGGAAGGATATAGCCTTTTTTCAACTTCCCAGTAGTCATATTTTGTCCTTTTCCCTGCGACATATGTTACAAACCATTAGCTCTGTTAGTTGTTAGCTCCCTTAGCCAAACACACTGCAGGATATATTAGCCAACAAGCTGTTCTCGACCTAACGTCTGATGGAATGCTGTCAGCAGCAACTGGACACTGTTCTAGCCCTGCAGTCCATTATGGCATTTTAGTGACATCAACTGTCAAGCATGTTTATCTGATTGGCTCTTCTGATAGGCTTTAAAAGAGACCATTGATTAAATTGTTTACCGCCATAACAGATGATAACAATTGGTCGAAGCACCTTAGACTGAATGTACTACTGAACTAAAGACAGAATCAGTGCTGAATGACTGATGATATCTTCACTTATTGTTGTACCTGCTGAAGTGCGACTGAAGGGAGCCACCTAGCTTAGAAAATATGTGACAACAACTTCCATATGCTTTGATGACAAGAAATAAACATCTTAGTTTAGTTAGTTTGCATGTTTTCAGAAAGTAAATTTGTTGATAAAGTAACACATTTCCTTTGATAACTGTGATGGAACCTTATTCTTTCTTGTTTTTAAGTGACTGATACTCGTTTCTGATACTGCACAAGATACAAGTGGAATGATCTCACACTGTTAGATTTTTTCTGCTTAAATTACAAGGTCTTAAAAACATCTTGTGACTTGTAAAGATTGATTCTTTTCTACAGTTCCAACATGTGTTGCATAATTTAAAACCTTTCTTATGTGTTAATGCCTATCACTTTGTCATTCAAAGTTAAGGTCTTTGTGAAAATTGGCAGAAGCAACAAAAGAAGTAACCAAAATCCTGGCTTTGTAGCTCTAACGTGCTCTGTGAATAAAACTTCAGCCACTTACCTCATCAGACCTTTGACAAGACAGACTCTGAATGAGAATTTGAATGTACTGGATCTCACAAAATCATAACCTTGCTGAAAGAAATAGCCTTTAATGTTAAAAGTGACAATTGTGAGGCACAGCTTGTGTGAATATCTAAAAACACAGCAATGTGTTAAACCAAATCACAGTGAAGGATGACTTTATTTTTTAAGAGCAGGAAGCCAGCCCACAGACTTCAGGTTCTTGACAGGTTGCTATAAAAGCTGCAGCCCTCCTACATAGACCTTGCTACTTCTGAAAAGAATCTCCAAACGAGATATAGACACAATTTTAACTGTACATGTGGAAAAATGAAAACATGAATATAGAAAAACAGTATAAAACAGAATAAATAAAAACAGAGTCGGTGTAGTGGCAAAATTCTAACATTCACAAAGATTTACTGGGGCGAGGTATAATATAAGAATTCTCTTGCAAAATTCTCATGCAAAGTTACTGTGGTGTTGCAAATTATTTTCACTTTGTGTGCTTGTATGGCGGCTGAAGTAGTTCAGCACAGTGTGCATGTGTGCATCTACAGGCTCTCTGCAGGTGTTTCAGAGTCTGTTTGTGCGTGTATGTGTTCAGATCGTGGGAGCTGATGTGTGTCTGCACTGGCAGGAGGGGTGTGATGGAGACCACAGCTTTGGGTGGAAAAGCTGTTCTTCATTCTGTTGATGCTAGCTCTGAGTGTTTTGAACCGTTTTTACAGACAGCAGCGGTTCAAACAGTGAGTTTCGCGGGTGTGTAATGTCCATGAATATGCTGCTGGCTTTCTTTTTCAGTCTGTTGGTGTATACGGAGTTGAGGTTTTGGAGCTCCAACCCAGTGATGCAATGGGCTGCCTTCACCACTTGGTGCAGGTCCCCCCTCGTGCAGCAGCTGTGCAGCTGGCAAACCACACAGTGATGCAGTGGGTAAGGGGCAGCCGTGGCCTAGAGGTGGAGAAGTGGCTTGTGATCGCTGGTTCGATTCTCCCACCGGACGGGCAGGGAAAATTTGAGTGTGGTGGAGTGATGATGTCCCCACCCCCCATTAGCTGGTTGATGTGCAAGGCACTTAACCCCCAGTATATGCTCCTTGGGTGTGTTTCACTGCATGTTGCATGTGTGTGTGTTTCAGTGATGCAGAGAAATCATTTCCCAACTTGGGATTAATAAAGTAAATTAAAGTAAATTAAAAAAAATGCCCTTGGTGGTACTTCTGCAGAAGTTGAGCATCAGTCTCTGTGGGAGCTGGGCCTTTTTTCAGCTTGCTTAGGAAGAAAAGTCTGTGCTGTGCTTTCTTAACCAGGCTTGAGGTGTTGGAGATCCATGTCAGCGGATTCGACACATTGACTCCAAGAAACTTAATGTTCTCTACACGTTCGACTTCACAATCAATTGCCTTTTGATTCTTCACATTCTCAGTGCAGAAATATATCCTGTATCCTAGCACTAATCCAGCGTACTCCTCTAGGTCTGCTCCACATGCAAACAAAGCCCAGTCTGGGCTATCAAAAGTCAGGCCACACTTGATAGTCTTGATAGTTGCTCTTGTACTCAGTGGTTTGTAAGCTGGTGTCAGGATGAGAGGGACACGGTCTGACTGTCTTAGGTGTGGAGATGGGCTTGCTGTTGGTTAATAGCATCATGTAGCTGTTCTAGTGCATGCTTATTATGCAAATACTTCCTAATTTAACTGACTGTCATTACACCTTTCATCCGCCTCAAACATTCAACAAGGAGAATGAAAAAAATCAAAATTCAGTGGCTGGTGCCTTTCTCGTACTCTTCAGACAACAGTGACATCAAGTGGCCAGATGCATGAATTTCACTAGGCAGGAGTTGAACTGCCTCATGTAATTAGATAAATGGCTGATTATCTTGTGCTTTAGATATGGCCAATCATTCAGTGCAAACAGTAATCAGTCAGTCAGGCAGTACTTATTTCAGAGAATTCACATGCTGAGAACAATGTCAGTAGTTAGAACTGGGGTTCTCAGCCTTTTGCAAATTAAGACCCACTTCTGATCAAATGATGACCACTTTTCTGAGGAAATGAGGAGGAAAACCTAAGATGAAAGAAAGGAGAGAGAAAGAGAAAACACTGGGTCAAACTGTGACCTGAGAGGATTTCACACATTAAACACTGTGGGCTTTTGGCAGCACTTTTGGCTTAACATCACTGCTTGCCATTCGATGGATTCAAGAGTCCTCACTTCCTCGCCACATGCTTTGGAGCTTTTACTGATACAGGGTTGTCTCCTACATCACTTTTATTGTTCCAAAAGCTGATGCATTTTGTGTCACTGCATTGGGGGGAATGTCACTAACTTACTGTAAAAACTGTTTATTGCAGCCTGATGTGTCATTGCCGTGGCGATGGTAAAACATAACTGGCCATAGAGAACAGGCAGTTTAATTGATTTTGTTTATTTATGTAAATTCTTTGTAGCAGTACCACTGTCCGCTCACTCAAAAGCACTCTGAGGCAAACCAGATAACTAAGATTCAAAAGCAAAAAAGAACAAATGTTGGATGCCAGTTTCTGCACTGAGACCTGTTCCAAAGGTGTTCAGACGAGTTAAACAAGTTTGTCAGCATGTGTTCTCTTAAAGTCATACATGTTTTGTTGATTTCTGTTTGAAAACACACCACAAAGCTGGAGAAAACTAGAAGATTGTTGAGTCTCATTTCCAGATTGTCAAATGGCCACTTACTCAAGACATCAGTATTTGATGACCTGGGACTCGTCCATTTCAGAGCAAGAAATGGTGTGACTGGATACTTCATCTTTTGATGAATGAATATGAGCTGATTTAAATATATGAAACATTTATATAATATTTTCTATTAAAGGAAACTGAAACTAAATGGGCCAAAAGCAAGCACCTGTTGTGTTATGTGGTATTGCAAGGTCCCTTAACTGATTGTCGCTCATGTTGTGAAAATTAATAAATAATTAGGAATCCTATCAATTTAAAAAGTATCTTACCACACAAAAATGAATTTGATTTGTATCAAAAATGTCTTGAAATTAATTTTGAAAAGAAAAATCAATACAAACATCTGCCTGGCCAAATTTGGGCCAATTTTTGCCTACTAGCTCCACTTTGGGCAGCCCTGACCTACTTAAAATTCCAATATTTAAATATTTTAAATATGACATGCCACATACTCTATGACTTCAGAGCGTACATTTAAAAACATACTGCACTTCCTTGTGCTTGGAAATACCAGTCTAGCAAAGAGAGAGAGAGAGAGAGAGAGAGAGAGAGGGAACGCACATGTGAAGGAAAAGCAAAGCAAGCAAAAAAAGAAAAAGGAACAGACACACAACAGCAGGATCCTTGTCGTTTTTCAGCATGAGCAGGCCTTACTATGAAGTAAGTAAGTAAAAAATGGGGGAGCAAAACCATAACTTTGCTACCATAATCAAATAATGGGGTTTGCTCCACTTGCTGTATTGTTGGTTTGTGCACTCGGATATTGTCTCAGGAGAAGTGCCTTTTATTTTTCATTTTAAAAAATGTGGTCAGTGGAGATTTTTTTTTTTTCCATCTGGAATTTCCACACATCCTTTTATGTGACAGTGCAGTACTGTATGATGAATGGTCTATTACTCTCCAACAGGGTTCACAGGTGCCACAGATTCAAATGAAAGGCGGATCGTTGTGGTTGGGAAGACGGGGTAGGGAAGAGTGCTGCAGGAAATGTGCCTGGGCAGAGAAGCATTTGAATCAGAACTGGCTCCATCCTCCGAGTGTCAGGGGGTACCGGAAGTTGAAAGGTCGCTGTCATCGACACTCCAGGGTTGTTTGACGCTAATTTCACCAAAGAAGAAGCGTTGAATAGAATCAAGATGTTCATCTCTTTGTCTGCTCCTGGTCCTCATGCCCTCTTGGTGGTTCTTCAATTTGGTAGATTCACCCTGGAGGAGAAAGAAACCATTAAGATGATTCGCACCACTTTTGGTGAAGATGCAGATCAATATACAATGGTGTTGTTCACACATAAAGATCAGATGAAAAAAACTAACCATTGATGGCTACATTTCCCAGAGTCCCGACCTGATAGCCACCATCCGCAAATGCCACAATCAATACCATGTCTTTAACAATGAAATCAAAGACTCTGAACAAATCAAGATGGCTATGGCTAATGGTGGAGGCTACTACACCAATGAACGTTCATGAGAGCAGAGGCAGCCATAGAGAAGGAGAAACGGCGACCCCCGAAGAAGCTGGAAACACAGAGGCAAAGAGAGCTTCACGAAGAGACCCCAGAGAGGACAAGCAGCTGCATTCATAAATGAATACGAGGCCAGAGCTTGAGCTGAAAGATCAAATGAGTTTGCCATTGCTCCAGTTGGAGGTCTGCTTGGAGTTGCTGGAAGTCCAGTCGGTTTGGCAGTTGGAGTTGCAGCTGGAGCAGCCGTTGGTGCTGTCTCAGAGAGCAGTAATGACAGGGGAACACACAGTTACATGATTGTGTTTATGTTTTCCAGGGAACAAATATTGTAATTTGTATGATTTTTCTCTCTCTAAATCTTTGCACAAAGTATTTACATTCAAGATGATTGTGTCATCACTTTTTGTTAATCACTGTACTTGACATAGGTAGAGCTAAGGTAGAGCTATGTTCGTTAATAATACATTAAAATGTCAATGTACTTACCATGTTGGATTATGCCTGGATGATTACACATGTGTAGCATCCAAATAATGGTAACCTTTTGAGATACACACACACACACACACACACACACACACACGTATATATAGATAGATAGACAGAGTCACCTTTTTGTAACAGATGAGTCTGTATTGAAGGACTGGCTGCTTAAGTCTATATTTTTCCTTTCTTATAGTCAACAAATCCCATTTACTTTCTGACTTCTCTAACCTTCCAGATATATTTTCATTTTGAAAAAAGACTTGATAAATTGCCCAAACAGGTGGTCACTTGATTTTTATTTAAGCAAACATTACAGTGAATGTTTGCTATTTATCTGTGATTAGTGTACAAATGTGCATGTGAATGTGGCATATGTTCTCGGGCTGGACTGAGTTCACGACACAACAAAACATGCACATTGTCACCTTACCTCGTGATGTTTACAGCAACTGTTCTACCTGCACTTTACACCATTTCCACTGTGTACAATACTGTCCTGCACTTTATGGCTGCCTCAAACATGTGAGGGTAGCACCTGGTCCCTGGTGGAACGCTGTCTCGTTTCACTGTGACTGTAAACAGCTGAAATGACAATAAAAAAAAAACCTCTTGACTTGACATTTACAATTTTTACTGTTGCTTTACAGTTAAATTTGAAATCATAATGAAATTCTTGTAATTTTTACAATCTGTGAGGTGAGCCTGGTCCATTTTGAGTGTCATTCAACGCCGTCCACAGTAAGCTTTCCATTTTAGGAAAAGTGAGAAATGCAGTGAGTATGCACATAGAGCAGACTATGTAAATCCAAAAGGAAACAAGGACCAATTTTAACTATATCTATCTATAATTTAATTTACCTAATCTTTTTAACTTATGTCATGTACACAACATAAGTTAACTTATTACTTATTATTCAACCAAGACGAAGTTCTCAAACAGATGAAGACATGTATGTCTCTGCCTGCCCCTGGTCCTCAAGTCTTCCTGGTGGTTCTAAAGCTGGGCAGGTTCACCCAGGGGGAAAAAGACACAATAAGGACAACTCAAAGTACAAAGTACTCAAAGACAAACAACTATACATGCACACACTCACACGCTCACAACTAGGGGCAATGTAGAGTAGTGTGCATGTTTTTTGGGATTGTGGGAGGAAGCTGGATTATCCAGAGAAACCCATGCAGGCACAGGGAGAACATGCAAACCCCACACAGAAAGGTTCAAACCTAGAACCCTATTACTGTGAGGCGACAGCGCTAAGCACTGCCCAGTCTGTGCGGACCTAAACTTGCCTTCTGAAAATCCAAAGTCCTTATGCGTGCCAGTTAGCCATTATAAAAGTGTTACAATACACTTTGTTGATGTTCGCACCATGGACAATAATGTAAAGTCCATGGCATTGGAAGACATAAATTTATTCTGGACAACTTCTGCTCTGTCCTGCTTTTATTTCCTGATGTAGAAGGAGATGAAACATAATTTCTAAGTAGACAGAATTAGAATTGATTCAGTCTGCTCCAAGTGCTTCCAAACCTTCTTCATGGAGGAATGTTGGGTCTCTCTCTCTATTAAAAACTAAATTTAGAAAAGATTTTGGTCTGGACCTGCTCTATTCGGAAAGTGGCATGAGATAACTTTCGTTGTGATTTGCTGCTATATAAAGAAATTGAATTGAACTGATACTTTCAAATTTTAATTACAAACTCAGTAACCCATCCAAAACATTATTCACAAAAACTAAAACAACGACATAGCACTTTATGTGGACCTGATAGTGAAACTACCTTACACTTGTACTGCAGCTTTCCTTACTCTGTAATTTTCCAGTGGTGGCAGTATTCAGACTCTTTAGTAAATACTTGAACTTGAAGAACTACTTACTTGAAAGACAGATACATGGTTGTAGCATATGGTGGCTAGTAACTAAAATATTCTGGATCAAAAAAAGTACTCTTATTTTCTGCAAATTTCTACATTTGTTTTAATCTCCCTGTCCAGTTCTTGTTACTACATAGTGAGATGTGCTGTTTGTTTATTACAGCACATCACCAGAAAAACAGTAGCCTTTATATGCGGAACTGTTTTATTGTTTTATTAAAATTGTATATGCTGTAACCGAAAAACTCAATTCAAATTTTGTATAAATGAAAATACAACAAACTTTCTAAACTCCAAAGCCTTAAAAACGCCGAATGTGTGTACATTGTATAATTTTATAATGTATAAAAGACAGTTCAATCTTTTTTTTTTGCTTTTGCTTTCTTTCCTTTTCGTTTAACGCTTAGTCATTCTTATCTCAACAGTGTAAACGTATTATTGCCGAGTTTACAAAAAAAAAAAGCAGCTCCCGAGATCACGTGACAGCTCAGCGGCAGTGTCATGTGATGTGTGAGCGTGAGCGCGTGCATATTGATGTCTATGTATGGCTGCTCGCAGCGTCGAGAGACGCCGCTCTAACAGGATGGACTACAGAGAGTTTACGGTGATTGTTTTTTGTCTCGGTTTGTCTTTGAATTTGTGCTCCTGTCAGACTTACACTCTGAATGATGAAGGCGGTCTGGGCAGAGTTTTTGACGGAATTGGAGGTCTGAGCGGCGGAGGGGTGAGTTCATTTCTACTTCCTGGTACGATGCGATCAACAGAAGGACGTAAGGTTCGTTTAGGTGCCTGAAAAGTTTTACCGTGATGATTTTGCTCATTTAACATTTCCTCTGCTGGTTTCTTTAGGCGACGTCTCGTCTACTGGTCAACTATGCTGAGCCATACCGCAGTCAGATATTAGACTACCTTTTCAAGGTATGATATGATCAAAGTTATTCCTGCAGTCCAGTTTAAAGTACTTGGGAACTAGCTGTTCTGTCTCTGTGCTGTCTTCAGCCAAACTTTGGAGCGTCTTTGCAAATACTGAAAGTGGAGATTGGAGGAGACGCTCAAACTACTGGTGAGTCACATTCAGTGATTTTACTATTAAATGTCATGAATATTTATTCATATTTCAACTGAATATCAACTTGCTAGTTGTCTTACAGTGGTGGAAAATACTTAATATATATTTGAGCAGCGTCCTATTATTGCCTAATGTGAAATGAAATTATTTCACAATTACTCTGAATTAAACCCTTTGCTTACAGAAGTGTGGATGGATAATTGCTGGATGAACTTTGAACAAGCTGAAAGATCAAGTTGTTTTTGTTACACTTTCTCTTGGTTGTGTTTTCTTTTTGAAGATGGAACAGAGCCATCGCACATGCACTATGAAAATGATGAGAACTACTTCCGAGGCTATGAGTGGTGGCTGATGAAAGAGGCCAAGAAAAGGAACCCAAACATCACACTCATCGGTAGGATGGTAATCTCTTGTGCCTTACACTCCAGAAAGCAAACAAACAGCAGCCAAAATAAAAGCAAGTGATAAGATAAGATAAGATAATCCTTTATTAGTCCCATTACTGGGAAATTACAATGTTATAGCAGCAAACAGGATATAGAGGGTGCAAAGAATGCAGGGATAAGGGAAGGATGAGCACTCAAAAAGAATGAATACACTGAAAAGAAAAATACTATTCACACTAGAGTCCCTCAAGTTATGATTAGTAGATGGATTGATTATTGTACCGATTTGTTTCAGGAAAAGGCTAAGTATGTATGTACTGATGGTAGTAGTAGTACATGAGTAAGGATTATTGCACAATTATTACTACACATGTATTATTGCAGGTCTGGTGTGACCATTTGTCTCATTGCACATGATTTATTGTCCAGTTAACACATTAAACAGCTTAAATGTCCAGTCTATCAGCTGTGCTTGTTGTGGAGTCTGACAGCAGTGGGCAGGAAGGAGCGGCGGTACCTCTCCTCCACACAGTGCGGGTGTAGCAGTCTGTCACTGAAGGAGCTGCCCAGTGCCGTCAGAACGTTATGCTAAGAAACTGAGATGAATTAATATTAATATGACTTCATTACCTCTGTAATTAATATCAAGAACCTCTGATTGGATATACCATATAGGCTTTTTTAAACCCTTATAGTAGTGATATACATATAATAATATATAATAGGTACATTATAACGTTGACACAATGGTCAGACAGAACCCCGGTGCCCTATCCTCATCTTCTCCATCCAGTCTACATAACCTTGATATGATTTTTGACAAATCCATGAGTTTCGAAGCTCACATTATGACTCTCTCTCTGTCTTTTGAAACATAGCCAGAGTCATTCTTTCGATTTGCTCTCATAAATCTCCGTTATGCTGTTTACAAACTCTCCAAAATGCTGCTGTGAGGATTTTAACACAGTCCAACAGATGACCATATTTGACCATATTTACTGACCTCATAATGTACATATCATTGTATATACCATCTGTAAGAAATATTTATAGCAAGGAAAGACAAAAGAGCTTCCACAAAAGCTGAGAGAAGAGATTATTTCATCACACCAAAAGGGCCTTGTGTATAAGAAGATTTCCAAAAAAATAACATTCCAAGAGACACCATTGGGAATATTATAAGGAAGTTTAAAACTTATGGAATAGCTGCAAACCTGCCTGTCCGTGGAAGAAAGCCCAAAATTTCATCTAGGGGCCTTAGCCACTTAGTCAGGACAACTAAGATAAACCTCCGTGTGACTGCAAGACACGTATAGGATGACGTGATGAAGGCTGGTACAAGTGCTTCAGTGGCAACTATAAGACATGCACTGAATAAACAAAGACTTCATGGTAGGGATGGGCGATATATTATCGTTGATAACGTATATAAGTGTGCGACACACTCGCAGCCCAAAACGTGTGGAATATTGACAACAGTGGCGGTAGGTCGGGCAGATACGCCGGGCAGCGAGGAGCTCGTTCCTAAACGGGGCTCCAGCTCCGTTATGTGTAACTGGTTTGGTTTTAAAAAGTCTGATGCGGAGCAGCAATTTACCACCTGCAAGGTTTGCAAACAAATAGCACATACAAAGAACAGCAACACGATTATTTGTTCCACCACCTCAAACACAAGCACAAACTGGAATACGCCGATAGCCATATTTTTTGTTGTTTAATTAGGTTGTTTTTTTTTTTGTCAATTATTGCCATTACCTTTCATCCACATCACTATAATGTCTTTGAGGTGAGGGGGTTGAATATTTCTGCTTCCAACTGTGTAACTGTAGATATCGTTGCGTTGTACTGGTTACATCTGTAATGACAATAAAGTTGAATCTACTCTAATCTATCTCTCATTGCTCCTGCTAACTTTAGAATGTGTTCTAAAATTTTGGTGCCCACTTACAGAGCCCTACATGGGCGGGTTCCAGATTATATCATGGACCTTCTGCAACCTCACACCACGAGTCGAGCTCTTAGGCCTCTGTCCAGGGTTGTCTTAGTCTACCTCAGACATATTTTATGACTCAGGGAGATCATGCTTTCCAGTCAACAACCCCTAAGCTTTTAAAGTTGTCTTCCAATAAGCTTCAGGTCTTTGGACTCCGTGGAATCAAACAAATGGCTTGAATACATGTGGCACACTGTATTTCTGGAGGTGTTCGTTTGACTTTGATAGCATATTGGTGCATCTTCTGCCTTGCATGTGTGTGTTGGTTGTGTGTCTTCATGTAGGTTTACCCTGGGCATTTCCTGGTTGGGTGGGCCATGGTAAAAACTGGCCCTATGACTTCCCAGACATCACTGCAGCATATGTGGTGAACTGGATCCTTGGTGCCAAGCAGTTCCATGACCTGGACATTAACTACATTGGGGTGTGTATTAATTTACTTTGATTCAAGCTCCATGCTCTGTGTAGTAGAACAAGCAATTTATATGAGATCTGCCAAAACCTCAGGCCAGTTTCCTCATTCAGCTCTTAACATACTTACTGCAGTTGGCTGCTCACTGTTTCACAGTACAGTAAGGAATTATTATCAACTTTTCAAGTGTGCTCACCTTCAGATTTACATCGGAATTAAGTGATTTAGAAAATCTTGATCCATTTATTGGCTTGTTTACAACCGGTCCATTTGACTGCTTGTGTTTCTTGACCTGTGTGTAGTGATTCCAGATTTCATCAGTTAACTTTGCTAAGCTCAATGTTATCATTGCTAATAGGAATAATAGCCAGAACTATGGAATTCGTTATAAACTTGATTTTTTTTTTTTTCATCAAAACTCTGTATTTCATGTAACAATGTGTCGGGAAATGCAGAGGATTTTATACAAAACAACTAATAAAGTTTAGTTGCCCTTTTGTATGAATAAAATGAATATGTAATATTGGATTGAGGGCCTTGTTCAGCAGGATAATACAAATGAACCCGGATAATTTGCTGTGTAACTGAAATTTACTTTCATCTGTTTAGATTTGGAATGAGCGAAACTATGACAGCAAGTACATCAAGGTAATCCTAACCTTTTATTCTTCAATGTCCTGCCATTGATTTGACTGATAAATATGAATTATGGGTAAGTTTTGCCTTAACTGTAAATTAAAAGATAAAAACAGCCACCAACATTGAGTTGTGCTCCACATGAGAAATGCAGTGATTGAGTGGTTGAGAAGATTTGACGTTCTAGCTTGGTTCCTCTGAGAGCATGTCTTTGTTGCCAAGGTGCTTCGGAACATGCTGGATAAAGTTGGCCTAACAGGCGTTGGCATCATCGCAGCAGATGGTGATTGGAGCATCGCAAAGTCTATGATTGTTGACCCGCACCTTAGTGATTCTGTTGACGTGATTGGGTAAGTACAGTCAGCAGAGGTGGCATGCAATTAAAACTAATATGGTACAATCACTTATTGTACCCAAAGTTAAAGTTAAATTAAAATGGAGTGTCATGGGGTTTACCATGTAATGTGAGTTCACTGAAGGACATTTGGAGTCCTGCTTGATGATTGACAAAACATGATACACAGATGGTGAAATGCCACTGGATCTGCGGTGTGACTTTTCATAAAACTCTTGAGTTGAGCTTGTATCCTCTGTGCTGTTAATCTAACTTCTGTGCTGGATTAAAACTGAATGTTTGTGGCTGTTCTTCTGTTGTACTTGAAGAATGAAAACAATTCAGTCAAATACTAGCTTGATACGCTGCATGCTCATGTAGTACGTCTACGCCTACGTCTTGATTCATGTAATCTACACTCATGGAAATAATTATTAGACCACCCTTGTTTTCAAGGGTGGTCTAATAATTATTTCCACTTTATTTCAACTCATGCTCATTTTAATGCCTAGTAAACCTAAAGGTACATTTGTTGGCAGTACATCAATAGCTGAGGCTATTGATGTACTGCCAAAAACAGTGCTTTTAGGCATTGAATGTTTTCTTTTCTGTCTGTTAGTTATATGATACACACAGGAATTAGTACTTTATCAGCTGCTGGAAGAAGACTGTTTTCAAGGGTAGCCGTGTACGTGACCAGGTTCATTCGCCCTTCAATTGCATTTGCCCTGTTTCACCCATACTGAAACAACCCAAGATCATCACCAATCCACCTCCATGTTTAACTGTAGTGGCAAGACAGTCTGGTTTGTAGGCTTCTCCGGGCTTCCTCCTAACCAGTGAGTTGGCTGGAGTGGGCATCAACTCAAAATTGGATTAATCACTAAAGAGAACCTTAGCCCAATCATCAACCAGTCCAATCCCTGTGATCCCTAGCAAAGAGTAACCGGGCCTTCCTCTGCCTTTCGTTGATGGAGGGCTTCTTCCGTAGCCTGTGTGACTTCAGACCAGCTTCCGGAAGTTGGTTTTGAACTGTCCTTGCTAAACAAGTCACATATCTCGACAGTGCCCACTCATTTTTAAGGTCCCTGGAGGTCTGACGACGATTCCTGATGCGGGAACGGTTGAGTGCACCGTCCTTTTGTGGGGTAGAAAGACGTTTTCTGTCTCGACCAGCTAGCAGTTTGGTAGTACCATGTTCGGCTTGCTTTTTCTTGGTGTAATGAACGGCTGTCATTGGAGATCTTCAGTTTTTTGGCTACCTGTCTTTCACTCATACCAATTTCCAGCAGTGCCAAGATGGCTGCCTTTCAGGCTTCACATAATTCTTTTGTTTTAGGCATTATGTGAGAGCTGACAACTTGCATGTGCAGTGCTGCTTATGACATGATATGGCCTCTTATATATCCTGGGAATACAGTTAAGCTTAAGCATGGCAAATAGGGCATAAAGTATTACGGAATCAGCTGCATTTTTTGTTGTGTTCATTGATTTCTTCAGGTGATATACCTTTAGTGGTACCAGGCATTAAAATGAACAAGAAATTGAAGAAAACAAGGGTGGTCTAATCATTTTTCCATGATTGTACTGTATATGAGCACATGCACAGTTACGGTTACTACAGGTGCAGTTTCCTGTTGTAACTCAGATATTCTAGTTAGTTATAGCTGTCAGGAAGCAAATCTAATAATGACATTACTGGCAAAGACTGATAAAATTCTTTATGCATTGATATGTGCTCTTGTGGGACATAGTGTTGCCATATTTTGTGTGGTTACTGGTGTTGAAGCCAGACAAATGGATTAAACAGAATGTGAAATACTATTTAATCTGTCTGTACTGAAGCTGAGTAGTACTAGTATAGTAATACTAGGTTATTAGATGTTTGTGTATATCATGTAAATGTCCTGTCAAGAAAGAGATAACAGATAAATGAGTGTGTTTTTATACTGTTTTTATACTGTCTTGTGATGGGAAAATGTGTTTGCAGTTAAACCTGTACATTGCTCATTTTGCTTTTATATATTCAAAAGAATACAAAGGTGTTACAACAAATTGAAAATACACTACATTGACAAAAGTACTGGGACATAATAATAATAATACACAATAATACATTAATTCACTAAGTGAGGAAAAAACTTGTATACAGTAGTTGCAGTGGCCATCAGCCAAAATGAGTTGTAAAATATTGCTAAATTGTTAACATTGCAAAAATCCAATATCGTGCATCCCTAGAATATTTCTTTGGAATCAACAGCTGGGCGCGGTGACTCTGTGCAGCTTCCTGTCATCTTTACATCAGTGAGATTGCCGGGTTTGGTGCCACTGTGCCCACAGAAACAAAACCAAAAACCAAACTGTAACTATAAACTATATAGACAAAAGTATTAGGACAAACCTCTTTATTATTGAATTCAGATGTGGTATAGGGCTCAGGGGTTGTTCTAGGCCCTTACTTCCAGTGAAGAGAAATCTTAATGCTTCAGCACACCAAGACATTTTAGACAATGCTGTGCTTCCAACTTTGACTGTGCCCCAGTGCACAAAGCAAGGTCCATAAAGACATGGTTGGGTGAGTGACCCGCACAGAGTCCTGACCTCAACAGCATCTAAGACCGTTGGGGTGAACTGGAACGAGAATACTAACAAGTCCTGTTGTTGTAATGGTCAGGTTGGTTTTCTTGCCTGTGTTCTCAGAAACACAGCACTCAACTGATTTCTGCAAAAAAAACTCTGATAATTCCGCTGTATATTACCTTCCCAAAAGGCAGACAAAGTTATAAACAGAACAAATCGAGCATTTAGCATCTAAAGAGGCTTATTTTTTCCTAAGAAGTTGGTGTAGAGCAAAACAGGTCCAATGAGAGATCAAAAATTGGATTCAATTATCATTTGTCCAATAAAACTAAAAATGAATGATCAAATGAATGTTACTGTTGTGTCTGCTGGGTGTGTAAATATTTAATTGTTTGCCACCACGTTAGCCATATGGACTTAATGAGATTAAAATTCAATTCAATTTATTTATATATCACAAAATCACAACCATTGTCTCACAAAATTTTCCAGTTGGACCAAGTCTAGACCAAACTTCCAGCAAAACCCGACAAAACCCCCATGAGCAAGCACTTGGTGACAATGGCGAGGAAAAACTGCCTTACAGAAGGCAGAAACCTTGGAGGAGGCCCTGGCTCAATGTGCCTTGACACGTTGGGTTGTGTGTGTGTGTGTGAGAGAGAGAGTGGGGGGGTGCCTAGACAGAGATGCATAACAGCAATAACAACAGAGTATTGGAATGACAACACTCTTTTTTGATAGTAGTAGTAGTAGAGATAGTAATAGTTAATGATAATAATGCAGAAAATGTGTCAGCTATTGTGTTTCAGCTTCTTTAGTTGAAAACACAATATCATACCTGAGGGCAAATGACCATGTTTAAGTTTTCCATGGTCGCAGCAAATACTGTCAAGCCAGGCAAAGTCCAAATCATTCACAGCTGTGAATCCATGTCTTCCTTTTCTCTCTGTCTTCCTTTGTGACTGTGACTGGCTGTACCAGCTGCTGCGGTACACCCTGGATAAGAGTGGTCTGGAGAGGGTCAGGATCATAGCCAGTGACAACTTGTGGGAGCCCATTGCCGTGTCTTTGCTGCTAGACCCTGAGCTCAGCAGAACTGTAGACGTGATAGGGTAGGATTCCCCTCTGTCCATGATCTGTGCATGCATGCCCTCTGTTTCCAGCAGTTGAAAATGTAGTCTACCTACATGTTGTAATATGCACGCTACCAATAGTAATTTGACTGTTAACACAGTGTTCTGTTTTGTGTGCATGCATAACCATCTTTCTGTGCTTTTACAAAAAGCTTGGCAGATGTTTACTTCATGTAGCCTCCTGTGTTTTTCACCTTTCCGAAAGATTATTGAAAGCCAGTGAGCATAGTGTATTTCTTTAGGTGTTGTGTGTGTGAGAGAGAGAAAGAAAAAACAGCATTAGCAAAAATTTGATGGTCAGATGTTTTTTTGTTGTTTTTTTTTCTGCTCATACTGACTTCAATCTTGTGTTTTGTGTGATGTTCAGGGCCCACTACCCCGGCACCACCACAGTAATGGAGGCTCTCAAGACGCAAAAGAAGCTGTGGTCATCAGAGGACTACAGCACTTTCAATGATGATGAGGGAGGAGGCTGCTGGGCTCGCATCCTCAATCAGAACTACGTTAACGGAAACATGACTGCGTGAGTAAATACATAAGCAACACGTTAATATAAAAAAATGAGCAGTTCTGACCATATAGAGAGTGTAGAAGATAAGATAAGATAAGGTTCCTTTAATGTCCCACAGTGGGGAAATTCACGAGGATGGAGTGTAAATGGAAAAAACAAGACTTTCGCTATTTTATCAAATATGACATGAAAAAATGAAATCATATCAAAAAACAGATATAGAGGCCTTTATAGAGGTCTTTTTTCTCCAACCTAATTTTAAGTAATCCTTCAAGTCCCTGGATTCTGTTTCAAGTCATTGATTCAGTCCCTACTACCCCTGCCTGTGTTTTTATTATCCCATCTGAGGAGCTGTGCAATAAATTTCAATCCCACAACAGCCTGAAAGTCACTAATATCAGAAATCAAACAACAGCACCAGATTAGATTTTACACATCCACAGGGATATGCACTGTTTTTTAGTAATTAAAAAAAAAATCTACTCCTGAGCAGATGTTGCGGCACACACAAAGCCAACCACATGCAGTCTTGATGTTATTCCCGCTAAATTGTTTCACTTATCATAAACAATTGCATAGAAAATGGTATCTTTTCCTCTGCTATTAAACATGACTAAAAACAGACATGGAAAAACAGGTGCAACCTCTTTTAAAGAGGTTGCACCTGTTTTTAGTCATTTTAGACCGATTTCAAAACTATTTAATGTCTCTTTTCACTGCTATGCGGACGACATACAGATATACCTTCCATTGAGACCCGGTGACTCAAGAAGCCTAGCTGCTGCCATTGACTGTCTTAGTGATGTAAATTGTTAGATGGCTCAAAACCTTCTTCAGCTCAACAACTCAAAAACAGACCCACAGGTTAAAAAATTGTCCAGTCATGCTTCATCCAACTGTATACAATCTCCAGACTCAAACCACTCCTCGCATGGTCTGACCTTGAAAAGGTGATCTATACTTTCAGTTTCTCCAGGTTAGACCCCTCGGTATATACCCACGAGGGGTATATATCGAGGGGTATATATTGGTTCCTCACCAGTCAGTTTTGAGAACTGATGAAGCTGCTTGGATTAGCAGCGAAACGTCTTCAAGCCAATCTTCACAAGTCCAGACGCCTTGCTTTAACTCTTGAATATGACCTGGATAACTGAGAATCTCCACAGATATGCCACTTTAATGGACTGGCTTTTATGTGATGTTTTTTATTGTCTTTTTACTTTCCCTTTTAGCTTATTGGTTTTAAATGGTTTTAAATGTTTTAAATTCCCATTTTTATTTTCAGTCTTTTTTGTGTTTCATATGCTGTTCTTTTACCTTTTATCTTAAATTTTCAACCTTGTTTACCAGTTGTCTATATTTTGTTTATTGCCTTCTATTTGTATACAATTTGTTGGTTTTGTTTTTAAATGATTGTTAAGCACTTTGGAAACCTGGTCTTTGACAGGAGCTACTGCCACTGCAGGCTTAAAGGTGGAACAACAATGCCCCCCACTCCCTTTGGTGTTTGCGTCTTTTATGCAGAATGGCGTTTTGCAACAGCAGAGTAACATTCCCACCTTGAACGGGACTTGTGACTATATGGGAAGAACTTGGGTTAGTCCCCTATATGCAGTCTGATCAATGATTGTGATTCTTCTTCAGCACAATCTCCTGGAACCTGGTGGCCAGCTACTATGAGGAGCTACCGTTTGGCAGAGATGGGTTAATGACAGCCGAGGAACCCTGGAGCGGCAACTACGTGGTGGAGTCCCCGATCTGGATCACAGGTCTGGATTAGATCTGTGTGTTTACAGGCAAAGAGAAGAGAGAGAGCCTGCTTTTTTCCTGCAGTTAGTTAGCTAAAATTCACAGTATGTTGCCACAGTCTGCCACCAAAAAGAATGAAATAAGCAGAAGCGGCTGATTTCACAATGCTTTTGTGGGTGAAAGCTTTGCACTGATTTAAGATCATGATGCACTCTCATTTCAGTTGTCACACCGAGCTGGGTCTCATTTTGAACAGGGGCCTACAGTTCAGTCATCTTTGTTCACTATCTGGATATAATATTTACACCTTCACACAGTTGTTTATGATTTTTCAGATTTGATGGCCTTCGTACTCTTAACCTGGCCTATAAGTGCAGCTCTGAACTGTGGCTTGGAGACCACTGGTTCAAGACCATTTAGCCTGGCTTGTAACAGTAACATATCTGGTAACAAGCCTTCACAGGGTTGCGTTTCAATAGCTTATGGGTGAAGGCACCAAACGTAGCCAGGCCTTTTGGCATGTCATTCTGTGTCTCTTTCCTCTCTCTTCTTGTCATATCCCTTCAGTTACAGTGGTTGGTGTGGCTCTTAAAGAAACTGTTTGGTTTTTGAAAAACGATAACAGATGAATAACTCCTGTTTTTAACTCTTTGATGTCCACAATGATTTAATAAAATGGTATTTTGTTTTCCTTATAGCTCACACCACACAGTTCACCCAGCCAGGATGGACCTACCTGCAGACTGTTGGACATCTGGCACAAGGTGGAAGTTACGTTGCCCTAACTGACGGGAAAGGAAACCTCACTCTTGTCATAGAAACTATGGCAAGTTAGACTTTTCTTTTTCTTTTTTTTGGCTTATATTCTTATATATATGGCTTTTATTCTGGTTCTGTAATAATTTAGTTATAGTTATTTAAAAATTGATTAGTGTTTAAATAAAGTTTAGCTGTCTTGTATTGCTTTTGTTACTAAAACAGCAAATGCATTTGCTACGCTAAAAACACTAAAACAGCTTTTGAGAGAAATGAATGTTTTTATTGTATTTCTTTTACAGACTCACAATCATTCGGTGTGCATAAGACCTCCTCTCCCTCCCTTCAGTGTGACATCGCAGAATGCAACTTTCCAGCTGAATGGATCCTTCGTAAGTTCCTCTTGAGGTCTTCATGTCAGTGTTCGAAGTTAGGAAGTGATATTTGTCTTATACAAGGTTATTTATTTTTTCCTAGGCCTCCATCAATGAACTCCAAGTATGGCGGTCACAGTTTAACTTCAAAACCAAACAACCCTCCTTCTTTGAGAAAATGACCCCACTGAAGGTAAAAGAGGCAGTTTGGTGTTGGCACCATACATCAGTTTCAACACAGTTTCATTTTTAACATGCTTGTGATGGCTTCAGCTTTTAGATGGATCGTTCACCCTGAGTCTAGCAGAAGATGAGGTTTACACGTTAACCACAATTACAACAGGACGGAAAGGCAGTTACCCCGACCCCCCTCCCTCTGCTCGCTTTCCCAAAGTCTACAAGGACAACTTCAATGTTCGTAAGTACAACATACACTGAACCCAGTAACGTTTGTTGCTCACCGAATTGTTTAAACATTATACAGTTTTTGTAGGTGTGTCCCGGACAAGAAAATGAACGTATTTTATACTTAATGTGCTATAGATGATGTTTTCTTGACTAGCAGAACAAAACCAGATCAGTCCATGTTAATAACAAAGGAAAAATAGAATTCATCATGCTAATTTCAGTTTAATTCACAAAAGGATTAATTTGTGAAGTCGTTTAATGTTAAGATTGGTCACTGTGGAAACCCTACGATTATGTGTCATATCAGAAAGAATGCATGTATTTATATATTGAATTTATATTATTGTATGTAATGTATTGTATTTTCCCATGCACTTTGACCTGATATTTTGATTTATTTGATAAAATGTCCACACTTCCTCTCCATTTCTTTATCTGACCTCTCGTAGAAAACCCTCCCTTCTCTGAGGCTCCAGACTTTGCTGACCAGACGGGGGTGTTTGAGTATTACATCAACCTAACTGACCCTGGACCTCATCTTTTTACCTTACGTCAGGTTCTAACTGAGAGGCCCATCACGTGGGTGGCTGATGCTGACCAGACCATCAGTGTCATAGGAGACTATCAGTGGTGAGGTGATGGTGCCTCACAGTGTTCGTTTTCAGCACTGCTCCCCTAATGAAAATATAATTTTACAAATGTACTGACTTCACTGTCAGATGTCCAGGACTGTACCAGATTTCTGGCCAACAAAACAGCACACTGCTATGTTTTTACGTTACAGGCAGAACCTGACGGTTACATGTGACGTCTTCATGGAGAGCGTTATGACTGGTGGTGTATTCATTGCAGTCAGGGTGGATAAAGGAGGCCAGTCGGTGCGCAGCGCTAAAGGAGTCTTCTTCTGGGTGTTTGCAGATGGCACATACAAAGTTACCAATGATCTCAGTCAGTGGTGGTCACCCTCTGCTTCATTATACATCTTATAATGGAATCTGCGTGTGTGTGTGTTTCAATCAGTGATGGGTTAAATGAAAAGAAGTAATTTCCCAGTGTGGGATTAATAAAGCAAAATAAAATTTAAAAAATTTAAAAAAAAATAAATTTGATGGTCCATTGACAATCTGGGACAGTGTAGGTGGGACTGAGTCTGAATAACAGAGGAACAGACTTTGGATTTTGGACTTTTCAATCTCTGAAAAACAAACAATCAAACAAAAAAACCCCCTGCAGAATATCACCAAAATTAGCGTATCATAGCAACCAAAATGGCCTCAACTTAATTGTTGTCTTGTGTCAGCATTTTTCATTATTGGATTTGGAATTTGGAAAAGTACAGAATAAATGTATTGTTTTATATAGAAACAGACTGTTTTGTGTTCTTCATTTGCCAACAGCTGGACAGGCGGTACTTGCAGAGGGGCTGTCTGGTACCCGAGCATATGGCTGGCACACCTTATCACTCACTGTGAAAGTAAGTGAAGATGGAAGATTCTCAGTGTTTTGAAAGGGGCTTTTTTATAGCAAAATGTTGCATACATTGCACAGGTTATTGTGTCATTTCCAGTCATTGTGTTCCAGGCATTCCAGGCTGATGGGTCATTGTGTTCCAGGCATTCAGTATTTGTTTGTGGCCTGGCCTCTCATGTGCAGAGCTTTATTCAGATTCTCTTTGTTTTTTCAAAGTAAAATCCTTTAATTCCTTACAATTGTGAGTTGAAAAATGTTGTTCTGATATTGTTAGACTACCGGCCCACACAGCATACATTGTTTAGTTATTGTTTTATCCTGTTGTCCATGTTTACACAGGATCCAAACTTTGTTGGAATCAGCATGGTAACTAAACAAATACTTAAGAAAACTGTGAGCAAATTAACTGATTCAGTGAACTGAAATTGTTCCAGTCCTAGTTGAGTGTTCATGTAAGAAGCTGATAACTTTGATTGATTAAACTTCTATTTCCATTGTTTATATGCCATGTCACACTGTAAGTCCCACTGATAAAGAAATATGAACATAAGCAATAGTGTTTATTTAGTAAATCTCTCTCCCACAGAGAGTATCCCTGTAGGATCTGAACGACCTGCAGTGATTGGCTTGGGTGTAATCACATGATAACTTTAACCTGGTGCATGCTTTTTACGCTGCATCCATGTGACTAGACAGAAAGTCTGGAAACAGTCATGCTGTATGAGTAAAAGCATTTCCTGCACACTGTCACTGTGCTCACTCTCTGCTGCAGGGCCCGTATGCATCAGGCCTGCTGAATGGATACCCACTGTGGAAGAATGCTGTGGCGCTGACACCAAAGAATGGCTGGGCTGCCATAGGGACACGCTCGTTTGAACTGGCTCAGTTTGATAACTTTGCTGTGGTGGCAGAGTAATGATTTGCACTATGCTGTGAATATTTTGATTCATTTGTTTACTTGATTAATCCATTGATTTAACACTTCACTGTGCTTTAAAGTGTCTTACGCAAGAATTTAAGAGAACAGGATGTCCCTTAATATAATGTAATGTTCTGTCTGATATGATTGTTAATGGTTTTGCCCTATGTAATTTTTTTGGAAAAAATGATTTTTTTTAAATATTCTTATTATTCTGATAAAAAAGCTTTGTAATCATTTAAGATGATTTGTGTAGCTGCTGAAATTAAAAACATGTACTAAATGTACTAAAAGTCAGTCTATGTCTTGTAATTAAAGTATATCTATTTTACACAGGTAGTGTTTGTCAAACATGTGACATGTAATGACGATGTTGTAACAACATTATTGTTAGGATGCTGCTTTCCCTGAGTGGAATACACTGGTCAGTTTCCTGCTTTGACATGTAATATCTGATCCACAACCAGTCTATTTACAGCTTTCTATAAAGAAATGCACCATTGTGTATTGTTGCGGTACATTTAGGTTATGTGAAGGAATATGTTTATTTAATGTGGTGTTACTTTCTCAATATATAAACAAATTTGTTCAAAATCAGCAGTTCGGTTTGTCTGTGAGCGCTTATGGTATCACGCATGCGCACATCATCGCGCTTAAAAGCTTGTTAGCTCGAGAGGGCCGTCTTATCTCTATGGCAACGGGACATCAAAACGCTTGCCAACAGCCGTACACAGGATATTGGTGGAGCCCATAGGATGGAGAAGCTCAAACCGTCATCCATAAGAGTTTTTATCAACAACATAGACTCATACGCTTCTAAGTGCATTGCCAAGGTAAGTGTATTTCAATATGGAATGTCAAAATTGAGCTTGTCGAGCTGGTAATTAGCCGTAGCGTAAAGAGCTGGAAAATCAGCTAGTGCAGCACACACTGGTGACGAGCTCGTGGAGGACTTCGGTCAGCATCACAAGTCAGTTCTGTTCGATAGCTCTTGTCAGAACGTGTGCTCGGAGCACCTGTTGATCCCGAGGAGGAGGAGGGAGTCACTACAGAGCACAGCGGGGTCAGAACCTTTCACGTCGTTGGAACCGCTTCGGACAGGTCTGAGGACAGACCATATGTGCAGGAGGAGTATTCAGTGAGTATTCCAGCTGCCCTGTAGTTGTATACCGTATGTACTTCAGGGTCATATCTGGCATTTCTCCTTTTTTTTATTTTCTTGTTTGTACAGAAGCCCTTGAACAGAGAAGATCTGCTCTCCAAACTGATGGACTGTGATGTTGTTATCTACAACATTACCCAGCATGCTGATCAGGTCGAAGAGGCTTTCTGGGCTGTTACAGGTGAGCACTTCTCTACAAATGCATCAACAGAATGTAATGTAGGATTGACCACTCTAGAGTTTAATATTCAATCACAAATGAACATTATTTAGCCCATGATGATTCATTCAGGCACTATTTGTCTTTTTGTGTGCAATATTGCTTGTACTATCAGTTTGTGGTTCATTATCTGCCAATGTCGCTGTGTTCGTTTATGGTAGTCACAGACAGTATGTCCATCAGTGTTACTAATGGACCTTTACAACAGGACTTCTTAATGTTTTCTTGCCTGCAACCCCATTTTTATGTCTTAAAATTCCCAGTCTTTCAAAGTCATTTATCAGAAACAAGTAATAGCTTTTTTGGGGAACGATCCATCTGGTCTCAGAACTGCTACTACTGTGCAGACACTACTGATACCAAAACATCAGTTCCATTAACCATATCTACGTCTCGTATTGTACCATGATGGGCCCCCACCCTAAGTCTGAAAAACTGAAATAAAATGCTGTCGTTTGAAAACTGTATGTAATTTTTCAGCTTTGTGTGAATTTCTGTTATTTCCCTTTTAAGAAGGGACTTTTTCATGGAAAATCACTCCACACACAAAACTGTCCCAGGTGCCAGTAAAATTTGCCTATATGGATTGGTCGCGGGCGGCACGGTGGTGCAGTGGTTAGCACTGTCGCCTCATAGCAAGAGGGTTCCAGGTTTGAATCCCGGTCTGGGCCCTTCTATGTGGAGTTTGCATGTTCTCCCTGTGCCTGCATGGGCTTTCTCCAGGTTCTCCGGCTTCCTCCCACAATACCAAAAACATGCATATTAGGTTAATTGACTACTCTACATTGCCCCTAGGTGTGAGTGTGTGCGTGTGTGATTGTCTTTGTGTGTTGGCCCTGCGATTGACTGGCGACCAGTCCAGGGTGAACCCCGCCTCTCGCCCGTAGTCAGCTGGGATAGGCTCCAGCTCCCCTGCGACCCTGACGGATAAGTGGTATAGAAAATGGATGGATGGACTCGGTCGTTTATATTTAAGCAGTATATAGACAGATCGGCTGCAGCCAACACATGAACAAAAACCTTGCATGTGGTTGAACTGGTGGAAAATAATTAAATATGGTAGCATAATTAATAAGATAAGACAAGCTAAGCATTTATTGGTCCCTCAGTGGGGAAATTCTCAATGAATCAGTTCACGACTCTCCTTATGTTGTGTTTGTAGCTCTCCACAATGAAATGGGCCATTTTTCTGGACCAAAGATGTTTATTCTTGTCTCCACTGTGATGACCTGGGCACACAGCAAGCCTGTCGATCATGTAAGTGGTCACTATGCTACCTCTGTCCAGCCTGACATGGTATCATTTTGTGTAACATGGATCCCTTTTTATTCTTCATTACATGCTGTAATATGGGCCATAGTACTGAATTGTTTTTGTGCATTCCTGCATCTATTTAGTGTTATTCCTGATGACTGAAATTTAGCTATTCCCCAGTATTACTGTTTATTTTTACAATGTCCTATGTCTGTATGCGCACCAGCACAGGCCGTATCAGATTGATATTAGAGTGGGATGCTGTTCTGTTGGTAGCATCCTTATTGTTACCTGTTCTGTGTAACAGGAGGATCCAGATCTTCCTTTCACTGATGATCTGTTCTGGAGAAGAAGAGCACATCCTCATTTCAAACGATACATTGACCTGGAAAAAAGGGTCAGCAAAATGGGTAAAACGGTCAGTTTCGCTTCCTGAGTTCTTGCATCATGTATAGAGGACTCGTGATTTATATCAGTCTGAGTATTATTGTGTCAAATGGTTGTTGCTTTTAGAACAAGGCATTGTTCTCGACGTACGTGGTGGCATCAGGACTGCAGTACGGGATGGGAGAGCAGATCTTCCACTTCTTTTTCAAGGTGGGATTTGAAGACTACAGGCTGGCTGCAAGTAAAATTAGCCTTATGTACACAGCCACAGCACTTCATAATGTTACATTATCTCTTTTTGTAGTTTGTCTTAGCTCTTGTGTTCCATTCATCTATCTTTTACAGTATCTTTCAGTTGTATATTGAAATGCATTTCTTTATACTTTGCATTTACTTTTCATTTAATTCTGTTTTTTAAAAAAGAAAGGAAAAAAAGTTGTCAACACATAGCCTTTGACACAGCTTTTGTTGACAAAATGAACAGTGGTCAGGTAGAGTTTCATTGTATTCCCTGAGATCTGCATGTCTTCATGTCTAAAACTGAACAGCCACAGCTTTTGCTTCTTATGTATTAGCACTGCATTCCAGTCAGAGAGCTAAGCATCAATAAATACTCTTTGAAACACACACAAGGTTCTGAACGTATTTCCATAAATCACAATTTCCATAAATATTTAGCATTTTATTTTTGTTTTTTTGCTTTCATTTGACAGGTGACAGGGAGAGGCTTAGCTTTTTTTTATTTGCATCGCACATTTCAGCAAGAAAAGCTATTCAAAGTACTTTAAATCAGACAAGCAATACATATGGAAAGAAATGGAAAGCAAGAAGCGTGTGTTTGTTATGACTTCCCAATCCCATTGCAGTTACTTTGTGTATTCCTTAGACCACAAGGCCTCAGGGACATCCTAATCCTCAAAGGTTTTTCTAACCATATGGATGAAATATTATCTGCTGCACCATAAAAAGGATTTGTTAGCCTGTTTCCTGGCTCTGTTTCTTATCCAGATAACTGGGTGTATTATATCTTCTTGCTTATTTTCTGCTACAAAAGAAAAAAATACAACATTATTGTGTGTAAGAAGGGCGGCACGGTGGTGCAGTGGTTAACACTGTTGCCTCATAGCAGAGGTTCGAATCCCGGTCTGGGCCCTTCTATGTGGAGTTTGCATGTTCTCCCTGTGCCTGCGTGGGTTTTCTCCAGGTACTCCGGCTTCCTCCCACAATACCAAAAACATGCACATTAGGTTAATTGGCTACTCTACATTGTCCCTAGGTGGGATAGACTCCAGCCCAACCCCCGCCCCCCCCGTGACCTTCATGGATAAGTGGTATGGAAAATGGATGTGTGTAAGAAACAGTAATTGAAAGCATGACATTAATATAGACAAATATAACTGATGATAGAATTTTTAATTTTGGTCCAAGTGATACAAATTGAAGCAGCATGGTGGTGCAGTTGTTAGCACTGTTGCCTCATAGCGAGAGGGATCCAGGTTCAAATCCTGGTCTGGGCCCTTCTCTGCAGAGTTTGCATGTTGAAAACTGAAGTGAATTTTGACCTGATAGTAGTAAAAAGTACATCAGACGGTCATCATGATTGTGAATTATTATTATGAATATCAATACCAGACAAATCTGGACAGTTGTCAAGAGATCTGAATCTGGTCAAGGTTGGATGGACCAGCATCACCATTCTTAGGACCCATCACGGCGTCAAAGGAGTCAGGCTGTTTTCATGTAACTGATTGAAATGATCTCTGTTATTAGACATCATGGCTGGGAAAAGAACATGAAATACCTGTCTTTGGAGAAGGCGACAATATAATTCCCATGATTCACATCAATGACCTGGCAAGGTTGGACACACACACGCAAACGATACATATTTTTTTCTCAGTAATTTACATGAGCAGTCATTGATAAGAGGTTACAGATTGCAAAAAAGAAGAAAAGGCTCTAAGAAATATGATCTATATTGACTTGAATTGGTGTCATGGAAATTACGTTTAAAGTAAATACAAAGCTATTTCTAAACAATTCTATTTCTTTGTTAAAAAGTGTGATTCAGCATGTGATTGAACATCAGCCTGAGCCATACTACCTTCTCGCTGTGGACTATTCCAACAATACCATGGAGGACATTGTGAGGGTATGTAAAGCAACTGATCAACAATTAGAGGCACGTCCTTATGAATGGTCTGAATTTTATATGTTCACATTCTGTTCAAAGCAGTCTTAAAAAAAAAAGGTCTTAAAACTAAAACTGTGCATTTATGTAAAAAATAAACCTTTCAATGTGAGTTACAAGCTTAGAATTTTATATTGTTTTACACAAACATAACAGTGTGTCAGGCCTTCTTACATTTGTGATGCAGTGATACAGTATACTAATGTATATTTATGTAAATATTTCATGTTGGTCGTATATACAGATGAGGATATAATGATGTGTGAGTTGTTTCTCCACCAGACAATTTCCTCTGCGCTTGGACCTGGGAAGATCCAGAAAAAGCCATTTGAGGAAGCCTTCCTCATACAGGACTTAAATGTACATGTTCTTGTTGTTTTATTATACAGTGGTATGAAAAAGTTTGGGCACCCCTGATCATTTTCAGGATTTTCCTTTATAAATCATTGGTTGTTCGGATCAGCAATTTCAGTTAAATATATCATATAGCAGACAAACACAGTGATATTTCAGAAGTGAAATGAAGTTTATAGGATTAACAGAAAGTGTGCAATAATTACTTAAACAACATTAGGCAGGTGCATAAATTTGGGCACCACAACAGAAAAATGACATCAATATTTCGTAGATCCTCCTTTTGCAGAAATAACAGCCTCTAAACGCTTCCTATAGCTTCCAATGAGGGTCTGGAGTCTGGTTGAAGGTATTTTTGACCATTCTTCTTTACAAAAAATCTCCAGTTCAGTCAGGTTTGATGGTTTCCGAGCATGGACAGCCCGCTTTAAATCACACCACAGATTTTCAATAATGTTCAGGTCTGGGGACTGAGATGGCCATTCCAGAACGTTGTAGTTGTTCCTCTGCATGAATGCCTTTGTAGAGTTTGAGCAGTGTTTGGGGTCGTTGTCTTGTTGAAGTATCCAGCCCCGGCGCAACTTCAACTTTGTCACTGATTCTTGAACATTGTTGGCAAGAATCTGCTGATACTGACTGGAATCCATGCGACCTTCAACTTTTACAAGATTGCCAGTACCTGCACTGGCCACACAGCCCCACAGCATGATGGAACCACCACCAAATTTTACTGTGGGTAGCAAGTGTTTGTCTTGGAATGCTGTGTTCTTCTTCCGCCATGCATACCGCCCCTTGTTATGTCCAAATAACTCAACTGTACATTCATCAGTCCACAGCACCTTATTCCAAAAGGAAGCTGGCTTGTCCAAATGTGCTTTAGCATACCTCAAGCGACTCTGTTTGTGGCATGTGCGTAGAAAAGGCTTCCGCCACATTACTCTCCCATACAGCATCTCCTTGTGCAAAGTGCGCTGAATAGTTGAACGATGCACAGTGACACCATCTGCAGCAAGATCATGTTGTAGGTCTTTGGAGCTGGTCTGTGGGTTGAGTTTGACCGTTCTCACCATTCCTCACCTCTGCTTATCAGAGATTTTTCTTGGCCTGCCACTCCGGGCCTTAACTAGGACTGTGCCTGTGGTCTTCCATTTCCTCACTATGTTCCTCACAGTGGAAACTGACAGCTTAAATCTCTGAGCCAGCTTTTTGTATCCTGCCCCTAAACCATGATGTTGGACAATCTTTGTTTTCAGGTCATTTGAGAGTTGTTTTGAGGCTCCCATGTTGCCACTCCTCAGAGAAGATGCAAAAGGGAGAACAACTTGCTACTGGCCACCTGAAATACCCTTTCTCATGATCGGATTCACCTGTGTATGTAGGTCAAGGGTCAATGAGCTTACCAAACAAACTTTGTGTTCCAATAATTAGTGCTAAAGGTACTCAAATCAATAAAACAACAAGGGTGCCCAAATTTATGCACCTGCCTAATGTTGTTTAAGTAATTGTTGCACACTTTCTGTTAATCCTATAAACTTCATTTCACTTCTGAAATATCACTGTGTTTGTCTGCTATATGATATATTTAACTGAAATTGCTGATCCGAACAACCAATGATTTATAAAGGAAAATCCTGAAAATGATCAGGGGTGCCCAAACTTTTTCATACCACTGTACATGACTGCAGTGCTTGGAGAACTTTCTTTCCCCATGAACGAAATGACAAGATGGGATATCAATCCCATGTCTGTGTGTTTAGTATGGAGCTTAAATCAGATGTGGCTTGCTTAGCTTACTGTTAAGATTCAACAGCTAACCTGGCTTCATTCAAAGTTTACAAATAAATCCATCAATAACTGCTAAGCTACTAATTACACATATATGTATATATTTATATGTATTGGAGATATAGAGGCATGAATGTACAGTGCTATTAGCACATCACTGTATTGGCCAGTGAAGGCTTTGAATGAACATTTCTGCCAGTATGACAGGCCAAAAAGACAGTTATTGTTATTTTGCCCAGAGAATGTGTACATTTTGAAGAGCATTGTACTTTATGTCTGCATCCTCCAGGGGGCCATAATGAGAGTAGGCGTGATAATAATACATTAATGTGACTAAGTGAGGAAAAAAACCTGCATGTATCAGTAGTGGCCAAAATGAGTTGTGAAATATTGCTAAATTGTATACACTGCAATTCCAATATTGTGCATCCCTAGAATATTTCTTTGGAATCAGCAGCTGGGTGCAGTGACTCTGTGCTGCTTCCTGTAGTCTTTACATCAGAATCAGATTGCTAGATTTGGTGTCGCTGTGCGTACACAAAACCAAAACCACAACCAAAACCTGGACTCTATAACCATACACTATATAGCAAAAGTATTGGGACATACCTCTTTATTATTGAATTCATTTGTAGTATGGGGCTGTTTTTGGCCTGCTCAGAGCTTGACCTCAACCCTGTCTAATATCTTTGGGATAAACTGGATTGCGAGATTGCCAGACAGGCCTTTTCATCCACCATCAGTGCCTGACTCGACTGCTTGAATGGGCAAAAATTCCCACAGAAACACTCTAAAATCTTGTGGCCTTTCCAGAAGAGTGGAAGCTGTTATAGCTGCAAAGGTGGGACCAACTCATATTAATGTCCCCGTTGGTGTAATGGTCAGGTGTTCCAACACTTTTGTCTATATATTCTGACAGCCTGCCCTATAGTGAGAGGTGCTGCTCAGAAGTTACTGGAAGTTACAGAACTGGAAAACCCCAATCTGTTATTTTTTTTATGTACCTGCTTGTACACAGATTTAGCAAAACAAATACATTGTGCTCATTAATGAACTTTAGAGGTGATCTACTGACATTTTTCCTCACAGGTAATGGAAATTGAGTCCATGCTGATCAACCTTCGTATGGAGAGTCTCTATCTCAATAAACTGTTCCCTATCAACTGGTTGTGTGAGAATGGTCTGGTGGAGAACATAGATTTGGTGGTAGAAGAATACCGGCAGGCCAGAGGACTGCTGGTAGGTACTGAAGCAGAAATTCAAAATATTTTGCTGTTCAAGAATACACTAGTGTTAAAAGATATGTCATCTAGTTACATCATGAAATGGTGAGCTTTCTAAAAATTGTAGATGAAAAGTTGCAGATGATAATGAAGTTGTGCTATTTAATCTATGTTTTTCAAGCCCATCCGTCTGTGTGTACTGGGTCCTCCTGCGGTGGGGAAGAGCACAGTGTCCAAACAGCTCTGTGAACACTACAAACTCCATTACATCAGTGCTTTGAAGAATGTTGATCCAGATGCAGAGAGTGAAGACTCCACAGCAGACGCCCAGAAGGTGCTAAACCACCCGAATGGTAGCACGGAGCAGAATGAAGGTACACACTGTGAACAGCTAGAGTTTACCTGACCGGCACCACTTACATACAGCTCCAGAAACACACACTGTGTTTGTGGTCCACCATAGAACTCACAATGGAACTAGAAGGGTACTCAGAGAGCATAGACCTCCACCAAGATCTATAGTCCACTATGATATCTATCTATCTATAGTCTTCTATGATATGCAAACTTGCAAGTGCAACCACTGTCTGGGTAATATTTCCAAAACTCTAAAAATGACATTGACTGGACCCTAGCATGTTCATCCACTTGGTGCAGTTTGTCTAGGCTGGTGTGAAGGCTTCGTTCCACTTTCAGATGTTTCTCTGGTGCTTGTTCATTTCTGGTGTGAAAGCAGCAGACCAACCACAGGATTTGTGACAGCATGTATGTGATTTTAGCACAATTTCATAAGCTTAACTACTAATAAATCCAAAAAATTTTAATTACTGATGTGCAAGCTAATATTTATGCAAATCTTTGGTAAAAATAATCTGTGTAAATATCAGTTGAGAAGGAACCATGAAGGTTCTTTTACCCATTCAGGTCAACTGGGATCAGTACCCAGCCCTCTTTGCTCAACAAACTGGGCTGGGTATGGAACGTCCTCTCCTTTGCCAGTCGGACTTTGAATTCGGCTGAACCGAATCAAGAAGAAGGAAAGCCTTGTTGTTGGCTGGGCCTGGAAAAATAGTGGTAGTACTTAAAGGACAGACAGATTACAGTGATAATGGAACATTCTTCATTTGTCTGGACCTTTAAGATCTAAAAGCCGAGTGGCAGAATTCTGTCATCCAGAGCAGCTACATATAATTGCAACACAAACTGAGAAAACCTCATACCAGGCATGCTGTTCTTGCGGGGGTTGACCCCAAGTCACTCTTCCCTTAACTTTTCAACAACAGCCTCTTCATTGTTGTCTTTGTAAAGTTAAAATTAAAATCTAAGACCTCAGACATAAAAGTTCAAATACAGTATAAGAGTCTAAATTAAATTAAATGTAATACAATTAAGTATAATATACGGTATGATAATTTGGTAGGCAGGTGTACAGTAATAATGAAATTAAACTGTAATGTAGATGGGTTGGGGACAGATAATCATGTTCTGTACAGTACATTTGTGGAACTGAAATATTAAATCATTGATGTCTCTTTAATATTATTTTTCCACATTATAATGTGAAAAATGGCATTGTAATATTCTGTCCATGAGGTCTTTTGGATGACCAGCTATTGGTGAAGGTGGTGAAGGATAAGCTGATGTCCAAACCATGCAGAAACCAGGGTTTTGTCCTTGATGGCTTCCCCAAAACATATGAACAAGCTAAAGAGCTTTTCTATGGTGAGACACTGACATATATACTGGTGTTAGAATTACATACCTACACTCACTTCAGCATAGATACTATACATACACATTGATATGTTGGTTTTTTTTCTTTTTTTCTTTTTTAGCTGAAGAACATGAATCAAAAGATGGAACGTCCCTGATTTCTTCATACAACGAGAGCATTATGCCAGGTTTCTGCAGTGCACTACAATCCCATTTTTCCCATGGGTACCCTACAGTAATGAGATTTAAACCTTCAGAGCTTGTATCAGTCGGGACTACAATCTACCAATATGCCACCTTAAATAGTTGCAACAAGTTTTCAGTTACCACAAAAGTATTCATAAAGGTTTCAACAAAAAAGATCTTAACCTTTCAGTGTCCAGTGTTGTAGTATTTCTAATGGTTTCCTTGTGTGTGCCACAGAGTTTGTGCTTTGCCTTGATTCGTCAGATGCCTTCCTGAAGGATCGGGTCATGAATTTGCCCGAGAGGCTGGTGCAGGACCACAACTATGAGATGGAGCACTTCCTTCGACAACTGGCCATATACAGAGAGAACAGCTTAGAAGATGAAACTGTTGACAACTACTTTGATGAGCTGGGCATCACCCCTCTGTACCTGGGTAAAAGCATGATCTCATCCTCTGTGTGGGTGATGTACAGAGTGTTCATTGGACAGATGGCTGATTATTATTCTTAGATTTCGACACCTTAAATGTTGATAAAACACGTACACACACACATGCATGCACACACTGTATATGAGCCAATAAAGCGAATCTGTCAGATTCAGCCTATCACTGACAGTTGATATTCATCATATCAAATCTGACCTTGTCATCCTCTCATCCTGTCAGAGATCACCAGCAGCAGTGAAAATGACTGCCTTCTTCTGATGCAGAAGATTTTTGACACAGTGGGCCAGCCAAAGAACTACAGCCCCAGCAGCCAGGAGGTGGAGGAAGAGGAGAGGAGGAAGGCTGAGAAGAGGATGAGGAGCGAAGCCCAGGAGAAGGCTGAGGAGGACAGGAAGGAGGCAGAGGAGGACAGATACAGGGCTGCATGCTGGGAGGAGTGGGTAGGTACTGGAAGGAAAATGATGGTTTAGATGTTGGGGTACCCTTTAGATAAGAATATGTGGTGCTTCACTTCAGTTAACTATCAAACACAGCTGATGTGATCATGGAAGTCCAGAAGAGATAAGACTGTGTTCCGGTATTGTTTGGTATGTTTATCCCTCTGTACACTGTACACTGTACACGGTGAATTAAAAAAGACGTATGAGCTGTACGTAACATTTCACACAGCAGATGTCTTACTGTTGCTTTGGCATTGTACTGTGCCTTACATCCCATTATAAAACTCCTTATGTTCCCACGACCCGTTCTATGACGAGACTTGCCCAAGCATCACATGCACATCAGACTGTGGAAAAAACTTTATTAGTGTTCAACCACTTCTTACAGTCTAACTGGATGGCGCTTGCTCTGTCAACAACTCTGGTGCAGATGTTCTAAGGCAGTTAAGAATGTCACTGAAAGGAGAACCCAGTGTGTTCACACTGACATGAGGGTAAGATGAACAAAATACTTCAGTAAAAGAAACTACCAAAATCAGTGAACAGAAGCAAACTTAAGATGGCTCCCAGTTGTTCCTAAATAATATCTGATCTAAAAACATCCAAAACAAGCTGGTGGGGGAGCTCTGGAGGAGGGACAAATCAGGTACCGTGGGTGGACGATCCAGGGTCAGGATAACAGTGGTGAGGCAGAGACCTGGCAGGAGAACAGACAGAAGACCTCTGGAGACCTGACTGGAGGTTGATGGTGAAGGTGGAGCCCCTCTGGAGGCCTGGGTTGGAAACAGGCGGAAAAGATGGAGCCCCTCTGGCTGCTGGACTGGAAACCAGCGGAAAAGGCGGAGCCTCTCTGGAAGCTGGCCATGTGGGTGGAACCGCCTAGCTGACTGGTCACAGTTCAGGAGATCAGGACTGGGCTCCATTGACTTTGAAGCAGGACTGGGCACCCGTGACTTGGAAGCTAGACTGGATACCGGCTTACACTTCAACGTATGCTAGGCCGCATTTAACTTGACATTCATAGCACTATCTCCTCCTCCACCTGCTCTGCCCACCCTCTCTATCTCTTAGTTGAGGTGCCTTGTGTTTAATTCAATTCAATTCAATTCAGTTCAGTTCAGTTATTTATATATAGTTATCTCATGACACTTTTGAATTAGAGCAGGTCTAGACTAAACTTTTTAATTAAAGTTTGTAATACAGCGAACCCAACATTCCCCCTTGACCAAGTACTTGGCGACAGTGGCGAGGAAAAACGGCTTTTTAGTAAGGCAGAAACCTCAGAGCTATAGCAGCAGCCTGTAACTGGGAGCCAGGCTAGGCCAGCCCTAACTATAAGCTTTATCAAAGAGGAAAGTTTTTAGTCTACTCTTAAATATAGAGAGGGTGTCCGCCTCCCGGACCGAAACCGGAAGATGGTTCCATAGTAGAGGAGCTTGATAACTAAAGGCTCTGGTTCCCAATCTACTTTTGAGGACTCTAGGAACCACAAGTAGCCCTGCATTTTGGGAACGCAAAGCTCTGGTGGGATAATAGGGTACTATTAACTCTTTAAGATAGGATGTGATTTATTTTGTGAATTTTTGATTTGTTTTATTATATATTTCCTTTTTGTTTTCCCATGGATGCACTTAATTTCTCCTAATATATTACAGTTTTTCTAATTTTCTTGAACAAATTTTGCAATGCAATGAACAAATGCAATGAAAAATAGATCATATTTGCACAATGCAGTTTTCTTAGTAAATACGGCCCTGTGTCAGTTTATCAGACTGATAAGCAGACATTAGGTTAGAAATAAAGGGTTTTCATGCTTACCATTTTAATCATCTTTGGTCCAGATTGTTTTGATTCCAAGGAGAATTATTTTCATATTGACCGGTGACATATAACAACAGTTATCCTACTGTATACATTAGACAGGATTACTGTGACTTTGATCTGTTTTTGTTGAGAGCAGGGTGTGTCAAAGGGCGAAAAGGATTTAAACTCAAAAGTCACATCAGTTCTCCATGGCTGATGGCCATACGCACACGTAGATAAGAGGAGAAGTTGGAGATATCCGTTGTTTCGTATTGCAATCTTGGGCTCATTTATAAGTCTAAGACTGAATGGGAGGCTACAGTGTTTCACATTGTCTTTAACTACACAGTAACATTGCACTCACAGCTCAGTATAAGCCAGTTCTAAGCTAAAGGATAATTATGTTTTACTTCAATATGGGTTTTATTTTTATAGTTTTTGTTGCCCATCATTTCTGTTAGTTGATGGTAGATGTATGCATGATGACAAGACAAGAAAAATGTCTTTTATAAAATATGTGTTTCCTGTGTCAAGGAGGATTATTACTGACCTGTCAGGTTTAACCATACCAAGTAAAATGTTTTATCTGAATAAGTGTTGGCGTTTTACAACCTGTCTGCTTGTCTTATCCATCTGGTTATTCTTTTTCTTATTATTTTTACCTATTTATTTTTTGTAGTTTTCACAGAAAATTCTACAACTCCCACACCCATATTATACTAAACCAGAATTATCCTTCAGGTATTAAAGATTGACAGATATGATATGATATTGATATTTTTATGTTATGTGGTTTCATCCATTCTCTGCATGTCAGTCCAAAGGTTTGGAGGTTATGAGGAAGCAGGAGGAGGAGCTGCTGGAGGCCCAGTCTGTGCCTATGAGGAACTACCTGATGGAGCACATCATGCCCACTCTGACCCAGGGCCTGATCGAATGCTCCAAAGCCCAACCACAGGACCCCGTGGACTTCCTGGTATTACCCTCAGTCGTTATTCTTTACATCTGACTTCACTAGATTTTGAATGTGATCATTTCTTTTGGTTTGTCTCGTTCCAGGCCGAGTACTTGTTAAAGAACAGCCCCTGTAACTACTGAGAGTCGAGGTCACCCGGATACATTATGTGAATAAAAAAAAACAAAACTACATATAAAGTTATTTTTTTCCTTCTAATTTTCCTGAGCTCTTTAGTAAACTGTATTAGCCATTTAGGTTGAAAGTATTAGTATGCAGTATTTCAGCCAGCACATGCCAAGTGTCCTTCTGTTCATGCTGGGACTTTGATTAGGTCTGATTTCTAAGTGGCCCATTCTCCTGCCCCTGTTGTATTTAGACACAGCTTTGTTTGGGCTCTTGTGTGCTGGCCGTTACTTAATAGCACTCTCAAAAAGCAGATGAAAGTGCATATGAAGCCAAAAGTTAATTAGGAAGTTAATTTGCGTAATGAACTTGTTAAACTCCAAAGTAGGCATTTTCGGGTCATAATTGCTGTGATTTGGCTTCCGATATCCAGGAAGGATAAATGTTACAAATGGTAGCTAATTTTTGTATCTCTCATGTTACCACTTGCAGCTCCAAAGTGTACATAATGGGTTACAACTGAACACCAAATTATTTCACTGTACATACTTAATTACTACATGGGGAAATTAGTTGTGTTTATTTAGAAAATATTGTGACGCAAGCTGCTGCAAGACACTTTGACTGCACCATCTGTGAATATCAAGTACAAACACAACATGGACTTTGGTGAAAGTGAGACTCCCAGATTTTGATAGTAAATACATACATATATAATATTATATATATATATATTTATATTATATATAATTCTCATAGTCATGTAATCTGAAATATATAATTTCTGTCTGAAAGTTTGAAGATCTTACATTGGCATTTGCAAAAGAACAAAGTGACCAAAACTGACACAATGGTTGAACAGATTAATTCTGATCCACTTTGCTTTATTGTTGTTTAATCCTGTTCATTTGCATATGGTGCAAATGTCCACTGATACACAAACGCTTTTAATTTGAAACACATACAAGAAGCGTTGGGTTTGTAGCAACAACATAATGCAGCAACTTTAATGGGGTGGATCAAAATGAGGCTTTGTAGTAAAATAAACTACAACCAGTTATTTATCAAACAGAGGGAATTACATAGAAATAAAGGAAATACATTACTAGTACAATTTTCAGCTACTTCCAATAAGTCATTTTTTTATCCCAAGGATTTCCATTTTATGACAGTTTACACTTCAGCAGGAAATACTGTAGTTTTTGACAGCTGTAATTACTTTTCAAGTTACTGTCTACTTGGGTCCCTTATCACATTTGAGATGTCTGTCAAATGTTAGCATCTCAACCAAAGAAACATTTTACCTCTACATTTCTCACATGGTTTCATTTAAATACCACCACTGGACTAAACTAGCTAACTGCTTATAACGTAGTTAAATCTAGTTCCACCCCGAACAGTGAAATGTTACTTAATATGCATTAATGTGTTAGTCACAGGGGCCAACTACTCTCACATTTGATGCTTTAAGTACATTAGTAGCTGATAATACTTCTGTAAAGTGACATATTTTGTCATTGGAGGGAACTCACTCCAACGAAATTTGTTCTCTGCATTTAACCCACCCAAGTGACGTGCACACACACACACAGCAAACCCGGGGCAGTGGGCGACCGCGTGCAGCGCCCGGGGAGCAGTGGGGGTTAGGTACCTTGCTCAAGGGTACCTCAGCCATGGACACCGGGACGGGGAATCGAACCAGCGATCCACCGGTTACGGGTCCGACACCCTAACCGCTGATCCACGACTGCCCCACTGTACTGTTACTCAGTAAAGGTGTCCGAATGCAAGACTTTTATTGTAATGGATATTACTATGTTGTGCTAGTACATTTACCTAAAGGCGTACCTTGCAGGATTTGTTGGTTGCTGTTTGAAAACACACCAGTCAAAGTTGCAGTACAGCAAGAAAGATAGTTGACTGTGGAGACTTGTTCCCAGGGATTATTTTTTTGAGTCTACACGCAGTTACTACATTCTACATAGTATATTCTAAGTAAAAGTTTTGAGTATTTGTAATGCATAATTTTGTATAGACTAAAAGTCAATGAGAACACTGTACAAACTAGTATAAGAGCCTATACTTTTTAGCTTTTAGAATTTTGCAACCTGATGATCTCATTCAATTTTGATTATGCCACAATCAGACAAATGTTGTAAACATTTATTTCATTTTTTTTTTTTTAACCAAGTGGTAGTTAAAGGGAACAGGTTTTAATTTTATCATGATCTGAAGTAAATGTAAAGAAACCTGGAAACACATCATTATGGTCCTTAGAAATTTTACGCTTCAAGTCCAAAATAGCTCAATAGGTAAATAGGCAGTGACAATACTTGTAATAAATTGCAATTATAGGCCTATTTGTTGAATAATGTGTCCAACTCTGTGTTAGGGCAGACCTTTACACCGGATTCAACATTTGCAGCACCAGGCTGAAACATAAACACTGCAAATCTTTTGAACATGTCAAATAATAGATTAATGTAATAGTGAAAAATGCAGCACAAAGATCTACCTGTGTTATAAAAATGACCTTTGACCTCTAGCCTAGAGTTCAGAAAAGCTCCTTTTTGGGTTGGTTTGATTTCATTCGAAGTGCTAAATTTTACTACCAGTGTTGTGCCACTAGATGGCAGTCTTAGATTATACATTTGCTGCCAGGCTTGAGACACGCTCACTTAAAAGGTGATGATTACGGGATTTCTTTGTGTTCTTATTTTTCATAATCTGTGAGAAAATGCTTTGCTTTTTATGAAATGCACAACTTATGATGTACATCAGCAGCCATCCACACTGAACTGAATTGAACTTTGACTAGCTGTGACTGAACAATAGACAAAGGAAACATGGATATTGGGAATGTTTTCACAAATTTAAAGGTTTGAGATTCTTAAGGTTCTGCCCTTTGATTCTTTAGTCCTGATGACTAGCAGTGCTCATGATGACATCCCCGTACTTATGCTTATCCCATACATAACGCCATAGAAACATAAAATGTAGTACCTGGTGCAGCTGAGAACTCTAAACAAAAAGTGTAAAAGCTTTTACGAACTGACTATATCAACTGGTGACAAAGTAACAGCACATATTAGCAGACAAACATTTCCCAAGCCTCAAAAACAGCTTGATGAGCTTTAATTATCCCTCTTCAGTCTATGTGAATAGCCAAAAGAAGAAACTCTCATAGGGGCACCCCTTCAATTTTTTGCATATAGGTCACAATGGAATCGTTGTCAAATCTGAGAAAACAACCCTCATGATGCTTCAAAAGTTGTTACCTCAGACACATTTCTAACAGACAAGCCTGTGCTACAAATCAGAGGTATTTGAACAGGTGAGCGTTGGTCATCCAGGTAGGGTCTAACAAACCGATGCCACTGTTTGTCGAGAAGATGTCAACCGATCTGGACCTTTGAATCACATCACCTGATCTTCATCAGAAGGAGTGTGTCCATTTCCTCTGGAAATGTACATGGTCAAAATATATCCATATTTTTCTGAGCCCTATAAGGACTTGTTGTCCACATTGGCTGAAAAGCTGAGGTTGAAACATTCTTTTACTGCTTGTGTTATCGGTTTGGTAGAATCTACTTTTTGGTGCTTCCTTCATACAAGAGATAAAAGGCAGGATATTCCTGCCACTGCTTCACCACTTTGCCCTGTTCTTTCTTCATTTGTATGACTCCTCCAACATTAGAAAATTGCAATACTAAATACTTATGAAATACCCATTTAAATAGTTTTACTGCATGCATATTTACTCTTAAATATGGATGGATTTCACACATGCTGGCTCAGTGTGTCTGCGTATGTAGCCACCCAGTGTAGTGTGATGCTCCTCTACTTCGTAGTCTTGGAAAACATTTTGCATCTCAGATGTACTCAGCACATAATACTCTGCATTTTGTGGTTGCCTTTTGGCCCTAAAAAAATAAGCTCTATAGCTTTACTCTTAAATAAGTTATGAAACCAAAGAACTTTAGATGAATATGAGATTGGCTCCTGTTGTTTTTTTATTAATGAATTCATTTGTTGCTAGTATACTGTGACAGCACCAAATGACGTGGCAGTGAGCTCTTTAACATTTGTCTTCAGATGATTTATGTTCCTCCATTATACCTAATACAAGCTATCATCTGCAGTAAGTCATGTATGCCTGAGTGTGTAGCAATATCTGCAGTGAATCCACTCTCACTGATGCTGGTCACTGCTCCCTAACACCCTTTAATCCATGGAGAGAAGACACACACACACACACCGAGACACGCAATGAAGCAGATGCATGCATGCTCACACACACAGAGAATTGACAGACACTGACAACACACACCTAAAGAGACTTAAAACAAGAAATCATTCCCAAAGAGACAACTACACACTTATAGGAGACAGAAGAAATGACACACACATCAAACTAACTGCTGGTTTAAGTTGTCAGGAACACACACACACACACAAAGATAGACACACTTCCCCCAAAACCCCACCACCAGCCTCATCCTGAGCACATGTAGAGGCAAACTGTGTTTTGTTGCTTAGGAACAGTTTGCCTTGCATCTCAGCAGGGGGTCTCCTTTTGAATATCATTATGTCCCCCTCGATCGGGGAGGATGACACATTTTTCTTTTCTGCCAATATTTATCTTCGGCTCAACTTGCACTCGGGAGGCTCACAAAAACGTTTTCATTGATTAAAGGCAGCGAAAGGCAGATTCTGCTGCCAGCGACTCACCTCTTTTAATGTAAAATTATCAAAATGGCTGCACGGTGACATGGCAAGTGTCAAAGTTGGGAACATCAGAGCTCCGCTTTTGTTTTGGTGGTGGCCTCAGGAAGGCACACGGATGATTATTAGGATAAAATAAAACACACACACACACACAGCCGAACATACATCCATTTCGGTGGGCAGCCGTGGCCTAGAGGTTGGAGAAGCAGTTTGTGATCGGAGGGTCACCGGTTCAATTCCCCCACTGGGCAGGCAAGAAGAATTATGGGTGTGGTGGAGTGATTAATGTGACAAATGCCCCCCCCCCCAATTAGCCAGCTGATGTGCCCTTGAGCAAGGCACTTAACTCCCAATTTGCTCCCATGGGTTAAATGCAGGAAACAAATTCAGTGTGTGTATGTAAAAATATATATACTGCCAATAAAGCTGATTCTTCTTCTTCTAAAAAAAAAAAACAAAAAAAAAAATCATACTCATTCATACATACATGCATACCACGGCCAGATTAACTCTGGGGCCCTGGGGACAATTTGAGCTGTGTGTCCGATTGGTAACCACTCTTACGTGGTCCACACTCATTTCTAATCAGATTTATGAATGTTTTTTCTCCACATTATGAACATGTCCATATTTTAAGGAAAAATGTAACACTGAATCTACAGAATTCGTCACCTGAGGACTCCATGATCTGTGTGTTACTGCTGCAGCTCTATCTACTGACGTTGTTGATAAACATTCAAATCAGCAGCCGAACTAACTCCCTTCCTGTTGTCATCTCCTGACAGGTTTAAACTGCTATATCTGTGACTGCAGAGTCTGAATCTAAAACTCTGATATGAACATAAATGCACATACACACGCTCGTACATTTAGGTATAAACACACCTACCTGAAGTGCAGCTATAGCATGCCCCAAAATACCTTTACACTATCTTTTAGTAAAACTGTTGGCATGATTAAAGTAAAGCATCACATTTGATTTGTCTGTTGTGCTTTGAGGGTAACATCAGGTAAATAAGTAAAGTTGACTTCCCAGGAGCAGATAACAACTTGTGTATGTCAGAAATATATTCTGGCTTGGTTTACTTTGGACATTGTTTACCTCAGCTATTTTTAAAGGACATAGTCTCTGTTCATGAGTTTATTCTGCTCTGTATACTGGTCTGTGGGAGCTCTTTCGCTTACAGCAAATTAATCTGGTGATTACAAAACAAAACAAAACAAAACAAAAAAAAAAACAACCTGTAACTGCTGCCCAAACTTTGCTTTAGGAAGCTCGTGGGTGAGAGATTTATCCCCTAATAAACTCAATTGTGGGCATTCTTATAGGTTGTTAAGCCAAGTTTTTCTTTCCAAAAAGACAAAACAAAGGATCTGTCTCATAGAACAAGTAGAAATGTATCCACCACATTGTTACATTTCAACATTAATTTTTTTAACATTCTGCAAGTGTTCAAATTTCCTCACAGCCTCTCAATACATCATCTCTTGCAGTTCATCAGTGACATATTTCCAGTTCTATCATGTCCTCCCCCTGCGTCACTTATTGTCAAGACTCTTGAGCTCCTTTATCATTAAACAAATAGACCTGGAATCTCAGTGAGTGCACTGACATTTGCTCACATCTCCCCATTCAGCTGCAGTTCGACAGCCTTTGTGAATGAGCCAGATTTGGAGTTCACTGGGAGTATACATGAAGCCTTAACTTGCCTGCTCTCAGCTTCCACTCCTGCTGTCTGTTTCTCAAAAGTTGGCACGGCCACAAGAGCCCTGCAGAAGCGATCCCCTCCTCCTCTTCACTCCCCATTTCCCCTGTAATGAATGGGCATGTGTCATTCCAACAAGTAGGCCAACTCAAGAGAGGAAGAGGAACAGTCTGCTTCCTCTTCTACACTAATGAGTACCAGCAGCCTCTTGGCTTTTATCAAAGGAGAATGAATTCAGCAATCAGTCAGTGTACACTGCGATGCATTCATCTTAGCTGATGTAACATGCTCTTTATATGGTTTGTTGTTGACATTTAAGAGTTAGTCATTTTGGTGGAAGTGTGTATTGGGATATTTACAGTCACAAGCAGACATTTAGGTCAAATTGTTGCAGCCTTAGCAATGTCCATGAAATCTGTTACGCATATTCTGCACCTTCATGATTTTGGGGACACCAACACCTTTAATATTGTTGGGGTTTAGGGTTAAGATTACATTATTTTTGTCAAGAATGTACGGCGTTGTCGCTGACGCAGAGAGCTGAACCCCGGTGCAGAGTCCCAAAAAGGCAGGCAGGCGGAGCTCCAAAGTAATATTCTTTTATTTATATCAAAAGAAACTCAAATCAGACACACACTTACTGTGGCAAAGGATCAACAAAAACTGTGGCAAAACTCATGGCACAATGAAACAAGAAAATCCTAGCTTGAAGACATGGAGACAGAAAAAAACAATCCGACAAAGAGTGAAAGGGAAGATGAGGACTAAATAGAGAGACAACGAGAGACAGGTGAAACACATTAAGAGAGGAGAAAGCAATCAGGATAGACCAAAGTAAAGCTACATGAAACAGGGACACACAGGGGAAGTGACGCTTTCAAAATTAAACAGGACATGACAAAAACCTGGAATATAATACACATGGAAACACATGACAAGACACGCATGAAACATGACACATGGATCAAAAATCAAAAGACAGAACACAACCGAAGCTAACGCGGCGGGACGATTTTGAGGTTAGTATGTTAACATCTGAGGATAGTAAGGGTAATAGTAAAGGCTGATGAGTAATATGGAACTATGGAAGATTATTTGGTTTTAGAGAACTGATGTAATAAATCAAAAGGTTCTCACTGTCCAAAAAGAAACGTGTGTGTGTGTGCACTGGGAAGGGGACCAGAGGAGAAGCAGAGAACACCCAGAGGACATTGCGAGGGGCAGAATGGCCCCCGCCGGGCCTGAGCCTCAGGACGGATGGATGGAAGGATTGTGTTGACAAGGGGGAAAGAAGAAGAGGAGGAGGAGGAGAGGCAGCCACACATTCAGCAGGGAGGCTGAGAGCATTGGCCAGAAACTCATCAAACCGATGGAAACACCTCCAACAGCCCTGCAACAGCAGGGTGTGTGTGTGTGTGTGTGTGTGTGTGTGTGAAGTGGATGTCCATATTTTAGAAAGCCAGTGAGCTTGAAGAAGTCAGAAATGTTTCTGGATGATGGACGGGAATGTTGATGGAAGCTTCGTTCAACCATTGTTCATTAGTAAAATACACAACTGTCCTGCCTAATGGCTCAGCCATAATGGCAGACGGCGATGAATGATTACAGCCAGCACTAACCTACACTTTCCCTCAGTAACGAAGAAAACCTCACCTTATTGTTCCTTCGACGGACAAAGGGGGAGACAGCGTGATATGCGCATACTTCAATAGCTTAGTCTGTCTTATGACAAGTTGTAATCAGCACTGTAATCCAACTTTTCGGTTGGCCATTTCTGACCATCCATCCATTTTCTATACTGCTTATCCGTCAGGGTCGCGGGGGAGCTGGAGCCTATCCCAGCTGACTACGGGCGAGAGGCGGGGTTCACCCTGGACTGGTCGCCAGTCAGTCGCAGGGCCAACACACAGACAGACAACCACACACTCTCACACTCACACCTAGGGGCAATTTAGAGTAGCCAATTAACCTAATGTGCATGTTTTTGGTATTGTGGGAGGAAGCCGGAGTACCCTCTTGCTATGAGGCGACAGTGCTAACTACTGCACCACCGTGCCGCCCACCATTTCTGACCAGATAGACACAATACTTGTTGTAAATATTCATGGCTGTCAGCAGGTGATTGGTCACATGACACAAAACATACCCTTCACCATTATATGGACTGATTCCCACTGGAGTCATGGATATTCATGGTCCCTAAATAACATAAAACCTAATGTTCAGTTGGTCTTTATCAGCTCAAATGAAATACCACTTCAGGGATAATTATGAACTTTTCAGAGCACTTTCACTCCATCCCAGGAGGATTAACTATTTTTAACTATTTTACTTTTTATATATGTCTGTACTTGTGTATGCTAGTATTCATGCCTTGCTCTCATTCCTCACTAATTATGATAAAGTAGGTCCGGTCCTATGGTGGATGCTGCCTTACCTGGGCATCTGCCTACTCTTTTTCTTCCATGAGAACTGGATCAGATTCAGATCGCCCTGGTTTTAAGGAGGCTTGGATGAGGGGATCCAATCATTGGCCTTGGATTTGGGCTCAAAAAGGTGCTAGGGCCGCTTCAGCTGGGGCAGAGAGAGACTGGGAGGCTGCATTTGCCGCATGATGGAGTCAGCTAAAAAGATGGAGAAGGTGAGGTAGATGAGGGGGGGATCACACCTACTGCCCACTTTGGCCTGAGTGTCATCTGGGAAGGAGTGTGTGTGTGTGTGTGTGTGTGAGGTGGTGTGGGGGTAATCTGCAGACTCACAGGGTGTGAATCTCAGATCTCATGGAGGAAATGCAGAGATCTCCCCTACTAAATCCAGTCGTCTGATCCTATATGTCAATCACTGGATCTTTCACGAGTGAGGAGGAGGGGAGGGGGCGCACACTGCTGTGGATGTATTAGTCACGGGAGTGATGAAACTGATATTGTGACATCAAGCACAGCAGATCACAGCGAAGAGGTCTACTTCATCAGCACACAACTTTTAATGCTCTGCAGACTTCAGACCATAGCAGGAAGTACAGATCTGCAGGGGCTGCTAGCACTAACTAGCATCTAATTGCAGACTCACTACAGTCATTATCAATAGCAGCTATGAAATTATTACATGTGGTACAGGGCTGGCTGTGTACAAGTAATGAGTCTCATGATCTGTTATTCATCTCAACTCAACTCATATTGATGAATAACTTGTCTGTATCATCGTTGATTTCTTATTTTCAAAATGTTTGTAGGTAATAAAACCATGATGTCAAAGCAAAGTCATAGAAACTCATTATTCCATTAGGGTAAGCTCTGTTTTAAAGCTTTTTACAACACATTTAAAATGAGTTCTCTGTAAAAGTTCTCGTTTAATATCAACCCAGCGATTTACTTCAGTTATTCATAAAAATTTTGGCATGTGACCTTTTCAAATTAAAGTTACATCTTCTTGCAACTTCCTCAGACTTAAACATTGCCTGATTTTGTTGGGATCGTATGCCATGTGCTGAGATTAAAACAACAGAGAGGCCTGCATGTAGTCCCAGAAGCCTGAGCCACATTTTTGTTAAACAAGCACCAACAAAACCTCACGAATGACACCAAGGTGTGAAGTTTGGTCTAAATTAAAACTCTGTCTGCTTTTTCCCCATACACTGTTGTGACTGTGAGAGCCACTCCAGGCTTTCCTTGGTGTCCCAGTCTCTGAAAGGGAGCACCTCATATCAAGGTTGAGTGTTACATTTTAAGATTTAAGCCACGAGTCTTTAACTCGCTGGTCGAGCAGCAAGACTGATTTTGTTTCTTTTTGTTGTACCCAGATCCAAGGAGACAGCCACACCAAATCAGCTGATCTTGCCCGTTGCCCGTGGAAGGACAAACAGACCTCACTGAGGACAGAATGGAACACGCTATGCTGTTTCTCCCCACTGCCAGTTGATGAAATCAGGGCACCGTGACCACCAGAAGAGCGCCCAATAGGGTTAGGGTTAGACAGTGTGTTAGTTACAGTTTGTTGACTGTATTGTTGTTATAGGACCGCCATGCTCTGTGTGGTTGAACATAGCGTCTGTATTTGCTTGTCAGTTTATTCACACTCTCCTCACTTTGAGGGTCTTTTGTCGAGCCTGCACCCACCAAGCCGATAAAGTGAGACTTTACCAAACCGGTCCCAGGCCAGCCGGACGTCAGTCCACCTGCCTTGTTACCGTGTGGTAAAATAGCACAGCTTATTGTGCCTCATGGTACTGATCTGTTTGCTTCTTCTTCCTCTTCTCTCTCTCCATTCTTTTACTAACCCACCTACACACACTGTTACACACTCACACACACCTGAGTGTAGAGAGGGTGCTCTGACGCCATGTCCTTGCAGGACGCATGAGATCGTGTTGTCCCCTTCGTTCACTCTCTTTTCTCAAACCTTATGGTTGAGCCCCCCCTATCTTGAGCCCAGTGAGACAATGTTACTCATGTGACCTCGACCGCCATCTTCACCCTCTCTCCTACACACATGCCCACACACACACACACACAACACCTGTTTGCTTTTGCTTTGCTGCAGTAGTTATTAATTAGAAGTAGTGTTGTTGTTAATTGATATGACTTCTGTTAATAAATTCTGTTCTACTGACCTGATGTGCCTTCAAACACAGAGCCTTAGAAACAGCAGTAGAACCAGATAATCATCTTGACTGCTTTTCTCCCATTGACCTTCATCAGCTAAATTCATTCATATTTTCATCTAAACCAACAACATGCCTCTTAGACCCCATCCCTACTAAGCTGCTCAAAGAAGTTTTACCCTTGCTTCTGCACTGATGCTGGACGACAATGCCTCGCTCAAAATCTCTGTTCCAGTTCATCCCAAAGGCATTCATTGGGATTAAGGTCAGTGCTATGTGCAGGCCAGTCAAGTTCTTCCACACCAAACTCATCCAACCATGTTTCTATGGTCCTTGCTTTGTGCACAGTTGCACAGTCATGCTGGAATAGAAAAGAGCCTTCCACAAACTGTTGCCACATAGTTGGAACAATAGCATTGTCCAAACTCTCTTGGTATGCCGGTTTTACCTTCACTGGAAATAGGGAGTCTAGACCAACCACTGAAAAACAGCCCCATACCACACCTGAATTCAATCGTAAAGAGGTGCGTCCCAATACTTTTGTTTACATCGTGGGTAAAAATGAAAACATTGTAAGCACTGTAGTGTGTGATATGAGATTTATTTGAATTATAAATTACAGGCGTACAAACGCAAACTTCTGAACCTGAAAAAGAATGCTGTTCTGTTATGCAAATTCAGTGTACTGTGCACTCTCGTTCAGAAGACAGGCAGTGTGCTGACCCTCAGTTTGAATCTCGAGTTCAACTTGACAAGCTGAAGAATTCCTAACAGTTTAGAGTTAGTATAGTCTGTATTGAGAAATACCTAATGGTGGTTTACTGCATAGACAACATTAAGCACCAAACCATTTAAATTAACTGAAAATAGCCCATAAAAACATTGTGTTTGATGTCAACACCTGCAAACAACCCAGCCTGCTTTTACAGCTGTTTGTACGACCACGCAGACCTCATGACAGACTCCTACACGCCTCTTTACTGTAGTCGTATGCACTGTAGCTGTAGGCTCACGTTTTTTAGATTGTACTACTGTTGAACATCTGCCTGTCTGTGCTTCTCAGCTGATTAATGTAGATGGAGCCTGGGTGAGTCCATGGCTGCTACCAGTGTCAGAATAATGATGCTATATCCCTACACACACACACACACAGAGAGAGAGAGAGAGAGGGAGAGGGAGAGAGTTAGTACACTGAGGAGGAAAATGGCTAACCTTGTACAGATTGCAGAAATCAACGTAGAAACCACTCATGTATTCAGTCGGGGACACTGTGTCCTGGTGTCTCACACCCATACAGCTGACTAGCAAATATATGTGAATAATAATTCTATCGCAAATAATGCTAACCATAAAACTCCAAATCCAGGTAATAAAGGCGGAGTAGAGCTCCCTAATGAAATGCCAGCCTCCCCGCTGCTTCCTGCCTAATGTTCCCTTCGAGCTGCTCGCCACTTTCCATAAAGCAATTTTGCAAGCCCACTTCAAACGTGAATCACCTAGAAATGAAGAGAATCACCCCCCCACCCCCACCTTCTGATGTCCCCACCATCAACCCCACCACTTCCTACAACACTCACTCTAGAGCTGTGTGTGTGTGTGTGTGTGTCTTGCAAATCCCTGTTTGCTTGTGTTCCATCATCACTTAATGTTCACAGTGATGCATTGTGGGACACTCCTCAGAGCGCGCTTTCTCTCTCTCTCTCTCTCTGTGTGTTTGTGTGTGTGTGTGTGAGAGAGAGTGGTGTGTGTATGTGGACATGTATTCCTGTAGCTGTGGGGACAAAAATCTGTTTGCACACTCACACTGTGAGGACCTGCCTTACTTATGGGGACAAAACGCAAGTCCCGGCAACATAAATTATTAAATATTAGATTGAAGACTTGCTTTAAGGTAAGGGTTAGGATTAGGCAAGTTATGTTTATTGTTATGGTTAGGTGGTGGTTAAGACTCCAGGAAATCTGTGCAAGTCTATGTAATATCCCCACAAATGATGGAAACACGACTGTGTGCATGTGTGTGTGTGTGCATGTGTGTGTGAGCTCAGGCTCGGTCAGCCTCCGTTTCACAGGCTTCCGTGGCAAGGGGTGAGTAGCTGGCGTTGACAGTGCAGCGCTGGATGATCTCTGACTGAAACCTCATCTGAGTCTCCCTCATAAACTCGTCCTGTTGATAAGACAGAAAAACACATCAAACTCTTAAAATCTTAAAGAGGGATCAGGAGTAAAAAAAAAAACAGTCCGAAACAGTCACAAACATCCAAAATGGCACACAAAGCTACATCTCATACAAATAAACAGGATTTCTTTTTGTTTGTTTCGTTGATGAATGGTTAAAAAACCCTGATCATTGTTCTCTTAACCAGCCACAATGTGTCTGGATGCAATTGTTGTCTCTGGCAAAACTTTCTAATTCTCTATTATCTGAGGATCAGACCACATCATATTTTTGCATTCTACATAGTCACTGCGTTATATTAGATGATCAAATAAATATAAAATGTTAAATTCTTGCTGTGACCTCCTCACATCTTGAAAGTAAGAGATGTTGTGAAGTATTCCAGATGCTGTGGAGGTGGTCTTCCACTATGCCACACTATAGGATGGATGGATGGATCCAATCTGTTGAATCAGTATTGATAAGAGTACATGGCACCCATATCAATCAGTACTGATACCCCTTTCAGCAGTGTGAAAGGGGTATCAATCAGTATTGATACAGGAAGTACAAGTAGCAATACTGATTCAGGTACTGGATACTTTAAGTTGATCCTTATCCACATTAAATACAGATGTCATATAAAATTCCCAGCTGTCCCAGCTGTCCCACTCACAACTAAACTTCATAAGGTCGCTGCCCCGTGAAAAAAATGTATCTCCAAAATGAGTTTTTTCCAGGAGCAGATTTTTTTTATTATTTTTATTTACGATCCTCCGGTCTCATTATGTCTATTCTACATCTCCACTTAACATATTGCGCATTTTATATTGAAATCAAGACAAATCATGGGCAAGTAATAGTCTGATATTGACATGCACACATCAGTTTGACTGATGGTCGTATAAATACTCAACACATCAGTTGTTAGGGAGGAGTACGGACATGCTGTACAGTGTAAAATGTGAAAAATGTAAATAGTGGAGATATGTTTTTTTTGTCGGACAACAGCGAAAGCACAGTCCACAAGACCCAAATGTTGTCCTTAGAGAAGGTCATTGTTTCTTTCAAATCAAAATGGATCTTCCCACTGGGAGCATAGATGTGGTCAGATACATTTAGAACAATCACCTCATTTTATTCTAAATCATTTTGTCATAAAACTGATGGTTTTTCCTGATGGTGGCACTAGGGGAAAGCTGATCTATTTTCTAAAATGCAAGATGCTCATCCTCCAAGGAAAATATATGTGCATCTATTCCACAGCATGCCCATCAGATTTTTACGTTTCTGGTATTATTGTGGAGTTTTTCATCTGAAGGTAGCTTCAGAGGAAAGGCCATGAAATCATCCTCTGGGCAGCATGACGTTACACCAATTGATCAGACTAGTTATTGTGAAGTTGTTGTTAACTTATCCTGTATGTTGTGTGGACAGGTAGACTGATACTGTCATGCTTAGGCATGGCCGCGATCAGGGCAAAACTCTTCTTTGTGAGTAAATGTTGTAATATATTTTTATGGTACCTACTTTCGCCCACCCCCCTTTAGTTAGTAATTTCTTACATTTCCTATATTCTGTTGGACAAGCTTGGCAGAATGTGCTGTATGGTTCAAAGTGTATTCCCAGTTGTAACCCATCCATCCATCCATCCATTTTCTATAACGCTTATCCGTCAGGGTCACGGGAGAGCTGCCTATCCCAGCTGACTACGGGCGAGAGGCGGGGTTCACCCTGGACTGGTCGCCAGTCAATCACAGGGCTGACACACAACAACAACAGACAACCACATACTCTCACACTCACACCTAGGGGCAATTTAGAGTAGCCAATTAACCTAATGTGCATGTTTTTGGTATTGTGGGAGGAAGCCGGAGTACCCGGAGAAAACCCACGCAGGCACAGGGAGAACATGCAAACTTCGAACCTGGAACCCTCTTGCTATGAGGCGACAGTGCTAACCACTGCACCACTGTGCCGCCCCCCCAGTTGTAACCACACAAGGAAAAAAAGGTTGCTGCAGAATTGTGCTCAACTAAGTGTGGGGGAAGACAAGAAGAAGAAGAGAGGAATGAAGAACGGACAGAAGAAACAAAACAGAGATAGAAGAAAGAAAAGGGTGGAGAATAAAAGGACGGAGCAGAAGACAGGCAGTGTGCTGACTCCTGGCTGGCTGCTGGTTGCCAAAATCACTGATGCACTTTCCCGCCTCATAAATTAGCACTGTGATGACGAGTGTGATGCTTTCAGGAAAGCACAGCAAATCAAAAACCAACAGGTCTGGGCAGCAGCTCAAGGCGGCTTCTCTCTGTAATCGCTCTCAGCTTTGTCTTTTTAAACACAAAGAAATGAGACAATAACACCAAGACCGGCCATTTTGAAAAGATCCATTTACGGTCATCAAAACTGCAAAGAGAAAGAAACCTGAGGTAACACTGAAACACCTGTCAATCATAAAACGCTCTGCGACATATTTTTCTTTAATGCTACGCCGATAAACATTTTCTATACCAAAAATCAAATGAGTCCATGGGGATTTATCACCCAACAGTTCTGTTGACCTTTTAAGCCTCTTTCAGCTCCCTGGTTTTCCTGCTCACTAACTCTGATTTGTTCAGCAAACGAAATGGATCTCGTGTGGAGTCACTGACAGCTGTTTTGTGCAGTATGTAAAACAACTAAGCCAATCAGTTTTGTAGAGGCAGAAAAACCCAAGGTTGCACTAACATTATTACAAATGCGTTGCTATGTGTTTGGTGAACTTTTCTGTACACCAGCAGTGTGTCCTGGTCAAGAAAGTTTTATTCTAAGTTTTCTTTTTTTCTACCACCATTGTTTGTAATGTGTTTAAAATTCTGCTGCTGTGACAACCTTATTACTATGGTATAAACTCAAGTTGGTATGTGTAAACGAGCACTTCTGTATTTACATACCCAGCGCAAAGAGAGGAGTGTTCAAAAACACTCAGAAATGTTTGCTTTTTGTTTCGACGTTGACATGATTGTTTAACTAATTAACACAAAGAACCCATCAGACCCGATTCCACTCTGTTTTTAAGCATCGACGCTAAAAATGATTCTCAAGCACACACCACAAGAGCAAACACATAAACTAGCACAAACCTGTGCTTAGAAACTGGGTTTTTATCAAGAACTAATTTTCCATCAACCAGCATCACAGTTTTAAAAGCATATTGGAGCTCCATTGATTTGATGTCCCGCTAACTCCCAACACTTCAGCTTGTGTGTCCTTAAAAGGATGCAATAGCCCAGTGTTTGTGACACACTCAAGTAGTTTGATACGACAAAAGCTGAATGGACGTCTAAAAAAATAAAAAAATTCCACCTGTGACCGCTCTGACTTATTCTCTGACCGCTGGGTCCCAACCACCATGTTGGGAATTCAGTTTATTTTTAGTTTATTTATATAGCGCCAATTCACAACAAAAGTTATCTCATGACACTTTCCAATTTGAGCAGGTCTAGACCAAACTCTTTAATTAAATTGTAAATGTAATTAGCACTCTCATACAAGCTTTATGTCATCAGTGATAACTGACTGACACTTTTTGTGTCATATTGTGACATATTCTTCCAAAAAAACAAGAAAGAAACAAAGTAAAACCAGCTGGCTTAAAAATGAACCTTTTCCTGAACAAAAGATAAACTCAATTTTCTAAGCTGCACTATGCTCTTGTCTTTTCTCCTCTCTCCTTTCCCTCCTGCCTCCTCCTCCTTCCCTCCCTCCCTTCAGCAGTGGTGGTCTGCAGCAGAGCAGTTAATAAAGAGATTGATTATCGGCCTGTCAGGAAGTGACAGTTGGACAGGGCTGCTCTGCGTGAATGACAGAGGGCATGCTCACCATGCAGCAGCCCGTCTGACACACACACACACACACCCTGATGCCTCTGCCAACTCCAGGGGTCGGTGATGAGGACTATGTGTGGGGGGCTGGATGGGTGAGAGCCAGGCATATGGAGAACAGTGCAATGCAACCTTCTGCTGGTGAAAAAGGTTCTTCTGTGTGTGTGTGTGTTTGTGTGTGTGTTTTTGTTGTGGTGGTGGTATCCACATACACACTGCTGGATACCTGTAAGCATACTGAACAAACCGAGGATATATATACACACTCACATCCTACCTGCACAGACACCAGGAAATACCAGTTAGTGACCACAACGCCTCAAAGTGACAAACAATCTCGCTGGAATGTTGGATCTGTGTCTGAGTTTTGGTGTAGTTTTGTGCCACAGTTGAATTTGTTCATCACATGACTTGCTGGAGCCCAAAAGGAGGTTTACCTAAACATAATAATTCTAAAACTATAATACTTAGAAACTAGAAAATTTCACAAGAAATTTGAAGTGTGCCAGTGTCGCTTGCCGGGACGCCGTCACATGCGTTTTTCATGTGCATCTTGTAAAGCGAAAACTGAAATAAGTCAAAAAGAGAACAATCTCACCAGACTATCAATCTTCAGGCCGTCAGGGATTCAAACATAGAATGAAGAATGTGTGTCAGAGCATGTCAGAGTGTTAGGCCTACAAAGTTGGCAGGGTTTTCTCAGGCATTTTACCAGTTTAACATTGATTTCTATGGGGAGGATTAAGGCAACTTCACCTGCTGCTCTGTCAAAATATTAAACGGTGTGAACATGGGGAATTCTATAGTTTACTGTATGTCCATTTTACATTTTGAATGAAGGTTCTATCTGAAAGGATGTTCAAATGCTAATTCTCCAAAGTAAACTGTGACCCATTTCCCTGTGGTTCCTATGAACCTTCTATATGTTCCTATTTTAGTTTCTCAGAGATTTTTCAAATATCGTTTATCCAATCTCTACCAAACCTCAGAACACGCTTCTCCTCACCAAGCTGATCGATTTGATGTATAATTTGCATGGGTTGCTAGCACTAGTTAGCTCTGTAATGATTTTGAGCCTTTTAGTTTGAAAATCTGCCACTGTCTGCTTGCTCGGGGGTTCAGGCTCTGGGTTTCTGTAAAGCACCTACAGACAATTTTGATTGTATAAATAAATTGAAATTGCAACGTTCCTTGGTAGATCTCAAAACATGTTTGAAGCTTTTATTTTGAAAATCTCTGTGACAACCACTTCCTGTAATTTGAAAGGAACTATTATTTTGAAAACCTGTATGTGTACCTGTGTGTGCTCATATATGCATGTTGTTGTGTGTGTATCTTATTAATATACACTGGGTGTCCATTGGGCTCCATGTATTAGTAGTGGGAGCAGCCATTTTGTGTGCTGACTATAACTGTGTTTCATTAATACAGTATAGTTACATTGCTTATCATTGAGTTGGTTCATTGGTGATGGGAGCAGCCATCTTAGATGATGTAATCATGGAAAAGATTGCAAGTCAGTCGAGCAGCTGTTCACGTTACCATAGAAACAACCCCCCTCCTCGCCCCAGCCCCTCCCTTTCCTGCCAGCCAGGGAAGGTCACAGTAAGGGAGCAGAAAAACCTCCCAGAAAAAAGAGGTAGCTAGAAAAAGGCCCTCAAACAAATGTTTCGTGCGACCAAATGAAAAGTCACGAGGCAAAAATTCTTTCATGGTGAGCGCCAGACACAGTCTACTAACGTCATATTGAATTTTCCCGGTCAAAGTATATTTTCGTACGAGCAGGATAGAAACACCTCGGTTTTCAGGATCGCCATCAAAAAACTTGACCAAATTTGAGAGGAGGGAGGCGCGCTCCCTGCACTTGAGGAGCTCCTGACCAAATACCGTTACTGACATGGCAATGACTGGCATGCCTTCTTACCCGGGACGAAAAGCCCTACGTTTTGATGTATAATTTGTGTATGTGCGATACACACTGCGGCCACAGACGAAAGTTGTTCAGCTTTTTTTCAGAAGAGAAAACTTTAGAGTGCGTGACATCATCACCGCTTGGTGGGAAAGTTTTGTTTT